>NW_006439717.1:5710545-5760000 GCF_000325575.1 Pteropus alecto
ATTATTATAAAAGTAAGATATTATATGGAGGTAAAAGCTAAATTTTGGCTTCAAAGGTTCTCAAGACAGCTACATCTGCACCACTAAACATAACAATCTAGAAGTTCACATGGTGAGAATTAAGCATTTCTCACTCAGTATAAACTGTGAAATGCATTTGAAAATAGAGTTTTCTATTAAAATTAGCATTTTCTTTCATACCTGACCAGCAACTGCCATCTTGTTACAAAGTCACATTATTTATAGCATGAAGATTATTGAGATAGGCTGGTGCTCTGATCTCCACAAGCTGTCACAGGCTTAGGAAGTCACATCAAATGAGGACAAGTTCCTCTTGGCTCACAGTACAATAATAAGATGGTATAAGACCAGAACACAGCTCATCAGAAGACTGCTTTAAGAGAAGGTTTGGGAAAGTAGAAACTTAAGCTAAATAAAGTTCCCAGGTGCAAGAAATGTCACAATGAGTCCATAATTTCTTAAAGCTTTTCATCTCTCACCCCATATGCCATGGATAGCAAATATTATCAGTATTGCCAAATCCAGTTATCATTTGTTGCATTTATCAACATCTCTCTTTTTCTTTAAATTTGTTTCATTTTTCTTAAGTTCACTTCATGAGTGGCATGCCACTTGTTAAATAAAAATAAGCTTAAAAGTTTTCCATTTTAAGAATTTTTAGATATCTATAAAGTAAGCAGAAATATCCTAGGTTCTTTACAAAAGTATAGTCAACTAACCACGGCTCTTTATCTCGGTCAGACTAAGGACCCTGAACCGAATATGCAAAATTCATAAGAGATGGAAAGGAAAAATAAATTATGTGTTAAATATTCAGGATCAATTATTTTCAAGATCATGAACGTATGAGTTCCTATAAAAAATACATGTCCTTGTTTAGTTAATTCCTAATTTCTGAACTGCCAATTCATTCATATCCTTTTTAGTATTTCCTGTCCGCCTTTTGGCCATTATGATGATTATTTCTATTTCTCTTGGAATATTGATAAGTGGAAAAAAGCAACAAAATGGAAACAAATCTCTGTGGTATCTTGTTAGCAGCTCTTATGGCAGCTTAGTCTCATAGGACACTGAAACTCTCCTATCCAATGAGATCTCTGCTTAATCTGAGGATGATCGGTTTTCATTCTCTCCCCATCTGTTGTTAATGTGTCTAACCAAGACCTTGACCTGCATCTTTGGGGGATTTAAAGAAAAACATAATGTCATGACAAATTTTAACAGCTAGACTCCTAGTGCACTTATAACCTGCACAACACAATTCAACGTAAAAAAGTTATGTGGAGTCATGGTAGGAGCACAGACTTGAGTCGGGGAGCTGGGTCAGCATCTCTGCCTCTGCTAGGAACTTAACTTATGGCCTTTGATTAGTGAAGATTCAGAGCAAATTTCCTCCACCTTTCACAACCATCCCAAGTCAAATGAGACATTCTGTCATCTTTGATACTCATTCAGCACTGTTTCCATATCTTTCATTGGTCTATGTCAATCAATTGTTTGTAAACATATAGATACCTTCTCTATTCACCTCCAACCCTCACCCAACCACCACCTGTAGTTGCCTTGAGAGCAGAAATAAATCATTCATTTTTTATCTTGTTAGTGATTTGAATGGTGCTTGACACATAGAAGGCCTTCAACAAATGTTTGTTGCATAAATGGATAACCACGAGTTCTCACTTCTGTTTTATCAAATAATAATTCATCTTTTCTTCTATAAATATTTCTAGGCACTCATCAGGACTTCTTTTCCTACAGATTGTGTTCTGGTTGTTACCTGGATAATAAATTTTAGGCTGTCTTAAACTAGTAAAAAATTTAGCACTGACTTTAAAACATCACTTTGAGATATCAAATTCTTCTTGATTGTTTAACAAAAATGGGTTCTTAAATGAATTTACCTGCAATTCTCTCACTCCCCAGTAGAATGAGTGCGCACACAGCCACAACCATATTTCTCGCCCCACATGTTCTTCTAGAACCTCACCACCCCTATCAAAAAGTGGAATCTATATTCTCCCCACTTGAAGCTGGGTAGGCCTTGGTGACCACTTTGAATAACAGAGTACAGGTGCAGTGAAGCTATGTGATTTCCAAGTTAGTTTATAAAAGGCAATATAGTTTCCACCTGGCTCTCTCTTAGAACACTTGCTCTCAGAACCCAGCCACTATTTCTGTGAAGAAGCCCAAACCACACAGAGAAGGCTATATGGGGTGGAAGCAAAACCCCCAATCCTCAGTCCTAGCCAAGGTTCCAGTCACATCCAGTGCCTACTGCCAGGCCTGTGAGTCATCACAGAAGCAGATCCTCCTGCCTTCAATCAAGCTACCCTAGCTGACACCGCATGGAGCAGGGACAAGCCTTCCTTGCCAAACTCTGCCCAAATTGTAGATTCATGAGCAAAATAAAGGATTGCTGTTATTTCAAGCCAGTAAGTTTGGGGGTAGTTTGTTACACAGCAGAAAGTAACTGGAACAGTAAGTGCTGTTGTGGGAGCAAACCAGTAGGAACAAAAACTCAATTTGCTTTCCAATTGATTCAAAAGGAAACTCAGAATTTACATGCATTTATATACTTCACATCTTAGAAAATGTTTGTGATGATAGAAAATTTTAAATTTTTAAATAAAAATAAATAAACCAACATGAGTACCGATTCCCTTTTGAATGGAGCCTTTGGCACGTAGAAGCTTTTCCTGTCTTACTACAATTTGGAATTCTGAAGTAGTAAATTTTTCTAATTTTATACGTCTTCATATTTTCTAACCTTTTCTTTTAGTTTATAAGCAAGTCCATGCCTGAGTTCTTATCTCATTTCCTAATACTTTTTAACCACAGCCAGTAACAAACAATACATACTCCCTACCATTATTTTCCAACCACTTCCCCAAGAGGCACAGGTTACATGGGTTCTTAGTCTCTCTTCTACATTATCACAGACAGGTTTTACCAAATGTTTTGCCACTGCATGTCTCCACTTTTCTAGTCGCCCATTTTTGCTTCCATGATGCCCAACTCTTGCCACCTTCCACCCAACCGCTACGCCGATTTTATACCTTTTAGGTATTGTCAATGCAGAACCTCACTTTGGGTAGCAGTATATGTATTGATTATGATAATGCTACCTGTATACAAATAAATCTCAGTGGCTTAGCCAGTGGTGTACTGGTAAAATGACTCCCTCAAATAAAATGCTTTGTAGCATTTGCGAATTCCTATATTATAAATGCTCCAGTCATAATGCTTTCGAGCTACCAACTTGATGCCAATGACCTTAGAAAAGTCTCAACCCAATGTATAAAATCTATCAACCATGGGTAAGACTAAGAAGTGAGTTCACAGGGAGCCAGGCTGATGAAGGCTCTGCCATGTTCAGCATATGTTTTCCAAGGTGATCTTAAAGCCAACATCCATCCAGCAGTCAGAAGAAAGGAGAGTAGAGGATCCCAAGGGAGGATTTTATGGGTCACTTCCGGAAGTGATGCATATAACTTTCAGTCATATTTCATTGGCCCAAATTCTGCTAACAGTTATACCTAACAGCAGAGGAGGCTGGGGAATTCTGTATAGCTGTGTGTCATGGTGGAAAGAAAAACAAGTTAGGCAAACACCTAGCCAGCCTCTGCCACATTGCCCTAGATCCAAGTTTCAGCCCATCAGTCATTAACATCTTATCAACAGTCACTCAACAATTCAGTTTCCTTAGCCACAAAAAAAGGGAAATTACAGTCAATACAGTCTAAAGGTAGCCTAATATCATCAGGAGTTACACAATAATTGTTGCTGGAAGCACTGAGCAAATGTATCTCTGATTGACATTGTAGGAAGAGGTACAAAATATGCTCTGTGTGGCCATGTGCTACTAAGTTCATGGTGAAGGTGGCTCATCCAAGTTATAGTAACAGAACCACTAGTTTTTTTTTTTTTAATCTGCTCATGCAACCTTGGACACCCAGGATAACAAGGAAAACACTGAACTTGGAACGTAGAGAAAGTTTCACAATGAGTTTAACTCTTTTAAAAAGACAGAGTTCAAGAGGTCTGGGACTCCCATTCCAGTTTTGTCACTGTCAGCTCTCTCTGATTCAAGTCCCTGGGTAAACTTAGAACAATTATATCTAATTCACAGAGTAGTGGTGATTAATTTAAATAATTATTACAAAATACTGGCACACGGAAGATACTCAGTAAATGTTATTTCCTACTCCCCCCCTCACCTAACTCAAGGCATGTCCTAGTAGGCAAACTTAGTTTCTGGTTCTCTTCCACAGATCTTTTTAGCACCTCTACCTCTTGACATGATCTATCACACATTCTGAAGTCTTCCTCTCTTTCTCCAAGAAAATTTCTGTGGCCTTTCTGTCTGGGGCATAATGGCTCTCTACAAAGCTGGTTAATGGGTTTAGCAATTCTTGCACATTTTGGAGGGGAGAGGGTCATAGATGCTAAATGTCTTGCAATACTCAAGAAATTCCATACTACAAAAAATTATCCTGCCATGATGTCAATAGTGCTTACCACTGTCAGGAATTCTTTAATAGAGAAATTTCGAAAAGTCTTATGGTGAAGACACGGAGAGAAAGGACTTCTTTGTGATACCATATGATGGCCACTCTTCTGTCTCTATGTAGTCTTTGGCTAGCCCATCTCCCTTATATAGTTCTGTAAGAGAAAAAAACCTTGCGCTTCTATCTTCCCCCCAAGTAACTGGACCATGTCCCACCACACTCTTACCCCTAGAACTCTGCCCACTCTTTCTACACATCTGACCTCATGGTCTAACCACATATAATAAACTCTGTGGTAATCATCTCATGGGTTAAGGCCATTTCTTTTCACTTAAAGTGGTGATGATTGACCTGGGAAGCAATAATTAAATCTGGGTATAGATAAACAGCAGGCAAACTTGCACAACCAAATGCCTCATTACAACCTGGTCAAAGTTAAAACAAACGACACAAAAACCCCTCACTCAAGTGTGTTTAGTTCAAAGACAATCACTTCTAAGTGTAAAACGGCCTCCTATTCATTTGGATATCATAAAGTTAGAAGTTTATGCTGCCTAATTTAGAAAACTGTTCACTGATGCATATTTATATTTCTGTTTAAAAACTCGAGTGTTAAATCTTTTCCCCTAAAGAGACATTGAGTTGATCAAAGATACAGGATTGTCCTAATTCTTTTCAAATGTAGACCATCTTTTAAAAGTTACAGCAGGAAACTTGTCTATGATTAAATAAAATTAACTCATATGATGCTTGCAATTTAAGATTCTTATCTTTTTGATAGTACTAATCTCAAAGCATTTTATTACTGGATCAAGTCCTTTTTCCCATAGCATGGGTTCTATATCCAGGATCTAGCAGGTCACAGGTTTGCCTTTCAAAGTATACAATTTATGGAATAAAACTCCTCCAAGGCTGAGCTAAAAAGCACAGAAGGTTCTGGAGTGCAGCAGTCTGCCTTAAATCCTGTGTATTCACAGGCACTGGGCATCTGGCCCTCTGGCTCCAAACCAGGGAAGTTGCTTCAGAATGAGCTGGTTCGTCCCTGGGGTGATTTAACCTTCACTCCTCAGACAGAGCTCATTTAAGTATTTTGTTCTTCAGATCCAGTTTTTGGCCCCCTTGTTCTGGAGGGGCTCTCTAAACCTCTTATTTTTTGTCTTATGACCCACAGAGGACCTCTCTAATTAGAATGGAAGAAGCAGATGAAGCTGTACCTAATCACTTTTCCATGAGGCTGAAATCTCTGACATCTCCTCTGCCTTTCAGCTGGGACATTTTGAATCAGCCATAACTGGTCTGATTTTCCCCATTTGATGTGATTACATGAGCGCAGTGTATCAGGAGGCCTAAACAAGACACACAGGGTGGTTGCGAACTAGGGCTTCTTATTCCTTAAGATTAAAAGATATATGATAATTCTGCTTCCCAAGGCCCGAGGCATCAAATTTCTCTCAGTGCAGACTTCCCTCAAATTGGAAAGGAACTGTTATTAAAAACATTATTAATGATCTTCTCTTTCCAAGTAGGGCCCCACTGCCCCTCAGTCAGACAGAGCTGCTTTCCTGCTGCCTGAAGACCAGTTCTTTGGAAACTAGACAGCATCTCGAAGGAGAAGGATATACCTGGTCATACGTATTCTCACTGGGTCCTTTCCTGACTCCGATCCCCACCATGATGCTGCCCAGTAAATGACTGGCAAAAATCAGTCCTCTCCACCAATGACTTGATTGGAAGGAGTACTGTCTCAAACCTTATCTCCCATCTACCTCACAATCATCTAAGAGGGCCATATTATTTCTTCCACTTCACACATGGGGAAACAGTGGTCCTGCTTCTATAAGTGACCAAGAGTCAGGGGAAGCAGAACTCAGACTCAGACTGGAACCCGCTGTCTGGCCCCAGGACCAACTTCCGGCCACTGCCCTGCAGCTGGCTTCGCTTATTGGCTCCCTTTCTGGCAGCAGCAGGGGTGCCTTCTGTGCCTGAGCCGTTGTTTACTGAGTGGTGCTGGTGAGTTGACTGCATGAAGCCAGCGAGCATTAACTTGCAACTAATGTAGGTCTCTTCAGCTTTGTCTATGACGTTTTTTCATCGGACAAAGCTATATAGGACACTAGTTTGGGTATTTATTTTCATTCAGCCTCCAGACCACAACTGGAGAGCATGTTGCTGCTGGTTCTTAGCAGGTCAATTAGTGGGTGAATGCTGGTATCCTCCGGGAACCATATCCTACTTTACAATATTTGGCCTACACAAACACCTTTAAATTATAGGAATTGCACTATAACATATTACATACCCGGGTCCATACAATCAAAGGGAACTACCCTAATTATGTTCCACAAAAAAAATGGCTCAATGAGGTCCTGAATTTTGGGGGTAATTAAGGGCAAACCAAAGCTGCTTGTCAGAATTACCCAGTTGCATGTGATTTTCTGTGCTCTGTAGACAAGCCCTATAAACTTTAGTAATTCTTTTGTGTACTTTATATATTTTCATATATGTTTATCTTTACAGGCTTATGTAAATTTTTACATTTTACAGGCTCAGTTACTTCTGTGGGTACTTCCAGACTTAAATGAAATGGTTGCTTCATGAACTACAGATTCAACATTTATAAGATTCATCACTAAAGGCAGGAGTGGGCCTTCTCAAAAACAGATTGTCGATTCACTCTTCTGCCTAGGACATTGACGACACACACTAGGAGCAGCATGTGCAGATGGTGTAAGACCAGCAGACAGAATCCTCCAACTGCAGGAGGAGAACACCCTAATTGTTATTTCAGTGGCCTTTGGCATTTCATTACTCTTGCCACTGAGTTGCACTTCTTCCTTTCCCTGCAACTAAATCATTCTGAATAGGGAAGAAATATAATAAACTAAAATTGAATGGATCTGTTCTTCTCTCTTCTATGAAAGCAACAACGGGCTGTGTTAAATATTATCCTCTGACTTTTTATTGTAATATTTTCCTGCATCTAATCACTTTCTCTTCTGCTGTCTACAGCTGAATAGACAACTGGAAGTCAGCTGCATAGCATCCAGTGCAATGGGTTTTTTAAATGGTTTGCTGCCTGCTAATTGTGTGACATTGTCCCTCATTCTGTTCTGTGAATGGACTATCCCGTATACTGGAGCTGAGCAGACAGCTCAGCAGTTTGCCACCACTGGTTTTCTAGACAAGCAAGCATTCCCTCTGTCATCCCTGCAGTCAAGGTTAGGAAACCAGGAAGTAGAGAGCTGGGAAAAGTCCTAACTTCTAGGATGTCCCAGTGCTGAAGTTCTCACTAGGGCACCACTGTCCCAAATCATCAGAGTTCCCTCCAAAACCAATGTCCAGTCTCATCCTCATTAATAGTTTTGGTCACCCATGTGAATTCTTTTTACTGCCAGAGGTGGGGGGGAAATGCCTTCATTTTTATGATTTTTTAACTCTGTCATTAGAAATGTTTGAAGCAGCATTCCACCCTCAGGTTGCATTGTGTGGTTATGAACTTCATTTGATCACTGCTTCATCAATTTGACACTGACTGCGGCAATTTATAACTGTTCCAGCTTTCCATCTATTATGGGACCTTCTGCATTGGAAAAAGAAAGAGGGGGAGGGGAGACCTCTGCTGCCCAGGGGAAGTTTAAAAGAATGTGATGTCTTGTTAAAACTTGAAGGGACAGTGAACAGAGGGAGAGGGAATCTCTGAAAACAGCAAACCAAAGCCCAGTAACGAATAAAGCCTTGCTCCTGCTGTGAGCATCAGTGACCTGGCATGTCCTGCAAGGCTGGGGAGTGAATAATTCACTGTGGAGTCATAGGCCTCCTGGTAGGCCACAACATTGCTTTGTCTTACAAATATGTTCTCCCACATAATCAGACTTGACAGGCAGGTTTTCTCCAGAACTGTTTAAACAAAAGCCCTGTGTGGTGGAAAGAGAACCTTGTGATTTTGGCACAGGGCTCCCAGCACTGAGATTCCTGGTGAGTACTGGGCTTGCTAATAAATCGGCAAGCATCAAAGCAAAGGCAATCACAAACGGAACAGGTAAGAAGACACCAAGGCCTTATTCACCTCTGATATAAGTGTGATGAAGTCAGGCAAGAATGCATTTTCAACACACATTCCCATTGAAGGCATGTTCGTTGACTAACTTGGACCCACAAAATGAAGAAAGTATAGTGTAGCTGAGACTCTCAGGTGACTTTTTGACCTTGACTCTTGCAATTTAATTAAAATATATAAAAACGTGTCTCTCTTTGAATTAAGAACCAGAAAATCATTGAGATTGTTTAGTTGAATTTACTCTTTCTGGTAGCTTGAAAGTAGACTATAGAGGGTTTTGGGAGGCTAGGGCAATTGGTTGGTTCTCTTTGGTTTTAAAAGAAGGAGGACCTTAGTGTGAGGCCAAAGAATAAAATAGCCTGAGTTCTCCACCCCTTTTTTTCCTGTAAGAGGACCAGGCAGCCATGAAGAGATGAATGAAACAGAAAGAAGTTAGAGCCAGCCTCAAAGAACATCTCGCAGACTTACCTCATTCCGTGTGTTCCCTTTTGCCATCTGAGGAAGGGAAGTACCACAAAGACCTGGAAAAATACAGAGAGATTACTCCTATAGGGTATCTGATACCTCCTCCTAGAGATCGGTATTTCTGTAACTTATCTGATATTCTAAGTACAAGAAGGGGATATGTTGTGTTTGAACCAAGTTTTACCTGGTTCTGAATTAACACTTAAGCATAACTAAATTGCTTATTGATATGTATGTACCAAAAACTGGAAATTAAGCTAAACAGATCTTGAAACATAGACTCCCAAGCAAAGCTCCCAAAACTTTGAGTAGAGACTCAGACCTTGGCCCATCTCATGGGAAAAGGCTCTAAAAACCCTAAAACAAGGATAGCACATGTTTGTTAATTTTCATAATTTTCTTAATTTTCACAATTTGCTGTTTAAACTTAATTTTAGGATTGAGAATCACAAAATATCTTTATAGGATTTGATTAGAATTACACTAATTTGAGAGCTATCATCTTTATAATATTGAATTGTCTTAGTCATGTACATTACTTTCTCCATTTATTCAGTTTTCTTTTATGTCTCTCAATGTTTTATCTTTTCTCCATGAAGATTCTGCACATTCTTTATTAGATGTATTTCTATCTACTTTCTATTTTTCGTTCTTATTGGAAAAGGGATATTTCAATCTATTTCATTTCCTATTTGTTCCAGAACGTTATTGGTATTTTTATGTTGATCTTATAGCCACCGACTAATGTTGCTTAATTTTTATTATTTCTAAGAATTTCCTCATACATTATTTTTTGCTCTTCCAGGTAATGAATCCTATTACCTGCAAATAAGAATAATTTGCTATCTTCCTGTTTAATCATTTTTTCTTTCATTTGCCTTGTTTCATTGGCTGGAATCTCTGGTACAAAGTTGAAAAGAAATATGAACTAAGGGCACCCTTGAGTTCTTCCTGACTTAATGGTTATGTTGCTAAGGTCTCACTATTAAGAATGATGTTTAGTTCAGATGTCTGGCAGGTACGCTTCATTAGGGAAAGGAAATCTTCTATCCTTATTTTATAACAGTTGTAATCAGAATTGTCATTATATTTTATCAAATGCTTTTTCTGCATCTTTTGAGATGATGAAAATTACCAGCAGTCTGTGGTACTTTTTATAATTTTAATCCAAAGACTCATGTCTCTCTTCAATTGGGGGACATTTTTTAATCATCATCTTTTGAAATACTGATTCTCCAACATTATCTCTATTTTATTCTTCTCAAATGCCTTGTAAAGATATTTTGGAGGCTTTTAGTCATTCTCTTTTTTTTGTAACTGTTCTTTTTTCTTAAATTTTTTCTTAACTTTTACCAGATCTGGTTTCATAATTTCTCATCCTTTTTAATGAAAATCATTCTTTCATTTATCTCTTTGAGCATTCTAAACATACTTATGTCAATGTTTTATTCAGACTACTTTATGAAGTAAACTCATGAAGATTAGTTTTGTAACTGTTGCTTTTATATTACTGAACTTTTGATTTATTTATTCCTTTTGGAAATTGTTATGCATCTGGTAAAAAGAGTGTATAGCAAAGCTTCACTACAATTGAGTTCATAAAATAAATGTATACAAATAAAATACATGTTTAACAGGTTACATATTAAAATTCTGCATAAGTCTTATGCCTGAAAGAAGTATTTTATTTCAAAAAAAAAAGTTTGAAAACCACTGTAATCCACTAGAATCTCCAGTCCTGGGGAATACAATTTTCCTTAGAGCACTCATTTTAAGAATGCAATAGTTAGTGTTTTAGGTACATTTCATCTTGTAAGAGAAGGTTTTCTCCCACCTGGGCTCATTACTTACTGAGGAGAGGGGATGCCAACATTGTGCTGAGGCAGTTCTACGCAAAAGAAAGTCCAAAAGTGGAAACCAGAGACTTCTGTAAGGCCAGCGTCATGCTTTCTCACTCGTGAGCACAGCATCCTCTTACTCTCATGTCCCTCTTTAAGGTTATGCTTTCTTGACTCTTTTTCCTATTTAGACTTATCTTACCTTGAACATATCTTTCAGCTTTTAATCTTCCATCTCAACCTAGACAGGCAAGGGGCATGCTCATAGCTGGCACATGCACCAACCTAGCTCTTCCCAACCAATGAGATTTGAGACCAAAGCCTCTAGAACAAACAGGGTGTATTTGTTCAAATTTTTATCTCTGTTCTGCATTCTTCTCTTCAGAATCTATAGTAGCACTTGTGAAATAATTGAATATTTAGCTTAAGGCTTCTATATTCCTCTTCAATTATCCAAAAGAAGTCTCAATACCAAGACTTGCCCTGGAAACAAAACCAAAAGTCACCCCACACCCCATCTTGTCACTACCACATTCCAAAAGTCACTCCACATTCCCTGCCTTGTCACTACCCTAATCAGAGACATAGCAAAGCACCTGAGGAATACTTGATTCAACCTTTTCCCCAATCCTGGAGAAAAGATTTGGAGACCCTCATGATGTAGGGTTCTAGCAGGGCCATTGTAATGAAATGACTACAGGAAAGTTCTAAGACTCCCTGCCACTCGGTTCCTGTCTCTCAGATCAAGAAGTTGTCAGGCACTTCCAGCCCTTTCAGACTTCAATTTTTCTTCCCATGAACAGAACTAAATAAGTTATTTTCACAGAATTATCCTGGTTTTTTTGATTAACACTATCCCACATTGTTCACCACTCTGTAGTCTCTCTCTCTCTGGCCTTCAACAATCCTCTTTTTTCCCAGAAAGTATTCACAAGGTATACATACTTCTGTAATCACAGTGCCAAGAACTTCCTAATTTCCTTCAAAACATCGAAAGCCTCCTACAATGTCCCCAAAGACTGTTCCTGCTCCACTGACCTCATCTTGCATGGAAACCCACAAGGCACACTGTAGAACCATACTAGCCACCTTAAGCAGTACAAAAGTGGTACAGCACATGATCAGAGAAATGGTCTTTGAAAAGCAAGGGTGAATAAATGCTCCCTGAACCCCAGACTCATCACACGTAAAGAGGGCTGATGGTATCTGCTTTTTTGTGATCATTGGGAGAATTAAGTAAAATAATTCTAAAGCAGAGCAGGTGCTCAGAAAATGGTATTCTCATTCTACTCACAATCAAGGCCCATTACCCACATGGTAGAATAGGAGACGAGACAATTCTTAATCAGAGCTACCTGTCTGTGGTAGAGAGAACATTTAGTCAGCCTATATTAAACACTTTCTTTATGCCAGTCATTCTTGTAAGCACGTTGCATAGTGCTTATTATCTACCACCTTATAGATGATGTTTTGGAGACCTAGAGTGGTTAATCCAGTCACCCAAAACTGCAGAGACAGGTTAAGTTTAAGAGGATCAGCTATAGATACCAGAGTAAATAAAACTTGTATGTGCTGAAAGTTAGCAAAAGTATACATATATAAAGGACTGAGGTTTGTTTGGGTACAGAGAGAAATTAGATATAGGAAGTAACCCAAATGACATAAGACTGACATAACAAACTTAGATATTTGGGTCATATATCAAGCATTGTAGAAATACGTGTAGAACATAGGAATACATGTGAAAAGGCAGTTGGGAATGTGAACACAGAAGTACACAAAGGTGTAATCTGACCAGAACATAAACAATGGACCAAGAGTTCAGTTTTTAGTCATTCTGAGCTAAATTTACTGTTAAAAACTGTTAAAAATAAGGAATGATCTCTATCACATCCAGACTGAGAAAAGTTCAAGTTTTGCAGACCAATTTAAATGTTTAATCTAATCAATTTTGAAAAACTTGAGGTTATCCGTGAATATTTATGAAGGATCTTGTTGTGTTCCTAAACTTTAAAAGTGATATCACAAGTTTCAATTTCTTCCTAAAATGCAAACAAGCTACTCATATTATTAAATGTTGTGTTTTTGTCTCTTAAACAGTCTGAATGCTGGTCTCAAGTCAAACCCACATCTCTTTTCCCACTATGCAGTTAAGTCCCTATCTAGCTGAGTATCATACCAGGGGCACAGCTGAATCAACAATAAGAGAAAAGGACAGACTTAAACTGGCCCTGGGGGACAGACTGAAACTGGCCCTACCAGGCGAAGCGGGCAGTCACTTTGTTCCATGTGACAGGGAGACACTCACTGCAGGAAGCAGAGCCCAGTGTCCAAAGTACCAGGCAATGGACAATAGATGTGGTCCAGTAGACCTGTCAGTATCAGGAAGCCTCATCAGGGAGGCCTAACATGGAATCTAGGTGCTAAAACAGGAGATAGAGCAGAGCTAGAGGATCCAGGAGGAGCTGGTAGTTGGCAATGAAGGCAGGAATCAAGCATAAGAAAAGTCTGTCTTCACATAGCAGAAGAGTGTAATTTCTAAAAGCAAAGACCCAGATGTGACTGTGTTCACATCTCAGCAAGGGCTCAGTGATATTAGGCAAGTTATGCAACCTCTTTGAGCCTCCACTTATCTACTTATAAATGGGGATGTTAATATTATCTACTTTATAAATTCTCTGTAAAGACTGAGTAGGATGATGTATGTAAAGCACTTAGTACTGTACCTGGCACATAGTAAGTACTAATAGATGATGATGATTGATGATGATGATGATGATGATGATGATGATGATGATTCAGGGCTTCTGTCACCTGTCTGTGAATAGTGAACTGATCCAGGCACTGGAAAGTAAACCAACAAGAGCAGGAGAGGAATCAGCCTTCGATGGACTGGGGCTCTAGGCGACTTTGATGAGGAGTCAGGCATTTGGGAACAAGATGCACCAGGGATACGAAGATTGGATGAGGGCACAAAGGAGAAGTATCGGAAGCTCAGTTTTCAGAGGTGGGACACAAGTTCTAAGCCAGACACAAAGCTAGACCAGCAGAAACAGTGATTTGACACTGAACCCCAGAGTCTTGGGTGGAGCTCCTTCATGCCTCTGTGGAAGGTCAGGGCTGAGCTGGCAGGGGGTGGGGAGCAGCTAGTGAAGACAATAGAGGGTAGAGACCAAAGCAGGTGAAACTCCTGAGCTAGCGTTCTCTACACTCTACACTCTCTGTGCTCTCTAGTTTGTTATCTCCTCTTCTGCACAATGCATTCACTAGGCAACTGGATTCGATTATCTACAATGGTAGATAATGAGGTTCAGTACTCGTTCCCCCAGGGACATGTATCACAGGATTTCAGATTAAGTTTTACAGTAATAAAGCAGCCATGAAAACGTGGTTGTCCCAGATTCCTGCTCTCCAAAAAAATGTTATATCTTCCAGACATGATACATTTAAGAGTGAACATCATAAGTTTAGAGTGTATATTTACTTGATTCTGTGTTCACAGGAAAGCCTGCAATTAGCTTAAAGTGAAAAGTTTTGAGGAGTTGCAAAGACATAGCAACCTATGTCTTTAATTAAGTAGGTTTGTAAACAGACACCAGGCAAATGCCTAGTGCTCCAGAATCACAACTTTCCTTATGAAGTGTCAGCCTGGTTGGTCAAATCCTCAAGATAGACAGACATTCTCACTAGCATAATATTGTTTCATACCAATACCATACATAGCTTTGAGTTTAGTCTAAGAAAAGAGTATGCAACTGGTTTGGGCTCAAGAAAACTGTGTGATTACAAAGACCACTCCCTTACACCTTTTAATTTTTTTTACAGTTCCTCAGAACAGATATATAGTGGTTTTCTGGCTGCCTAGCAAGAAACCTGGTGACCCCTAAGCTATCCTGGCACAGCCTCAGAAAATTTTTAAGATGAGTTGAAGTCAAGGAAAAACTGATCTGAGTAATTAAAAGACACATAAACAAAAGATCACTTACCAAGATGACTTGAAACCCTTTATTAATACCATTGCAAATTGTGCTTTAGGGAGAACAAAACAATAAAATATTATAGTAAGTAAACACACATTGCATTAAAAGTAATATCAGAGCCACGGACTTTGCCAGTTCTGCCACTATAATTTCTATAATATTTATTATTTTTAGCTTGACAAAAGCCCTGAGAAGCCACTCTTTGAAACAATGATCTTTGTTACAGTGTAGGGGCAATGATGTAACACAACAAGGTCTAACAGGACCCAAAACAAAATTCAAGGAGGACTCCCTCTTTGTTGTACACCATGTACCCATATACACACGCATGCACGTGCGTGCACACACACACACGCACGCACACAAATCACACAATCTATCTTTCTCCACTAAGCTGAGTGTATTGGTTTGGCTAACAGGGTTAAGTTCTTAAGCAAAATGGAAGAGTACGCTCTTTATGGAATAGAGAAAGAAGCTATCACATGACAAGAGAGAACACAAGAAGCTTTTCTACAAGAGAGAGGACACACTTACATACTCTATCAGCAAAGGGAAGGACACATAAAAGCCTCTTTTCCCTGCCCACTGTGAGGGCCCCTCACAGACAAGGACTTGGAAAAAAAAAACTGCTGGATCCAACATTACCCAGAGTCACCACTGGGTAGACTAAAGCCAATCCAGAATTTAGAATGATGAACTCAAGGTCGATCTCATGTATAGTAATGAAGAGAAGTTTTCCCAAATCATTAAGATCCTCGGTGAAGTCAGATAGGAAAATCACCAGTAACAGAAATGCTGAACTGCGTTTGGGAGGCTTGCAAGGGGACAGCAAAAGCAGTATTTGCTGAGACTCACTATGAGCCATAGACAATGCTGTTCCCTTTACACGGCTATATTATTTAATGGCTACATTATTCAATAGTTACATTATTTAACTATGAAGCAGGGAACATATTCCTGTATTCCATCAGAAAAATGCAAGAAAGTACAGATTTCCTCAAGGGTAAGCTAACCCCAAGCCCTACTCAGGAAATGCCAACCCAATAACATTTTGGCAGTCATATCATGAGCCAAAATTCCCTACGCATGGGATGTAAGTATTCTCCATCTTCCTTGTTGTGTGGTCAGAATTCAATACTGGAAGTCAGAGCATGCTTAAAGAATTTCTATTACCATCAAATTAATGAATCAGATTTCCTAGAGGAAATTAAAATGATCCCTTACATTTGCATTATGCACTTTAGTCACGTAATAAACATTTATTGAGTGGGATACAAAAAGAGCAAGACATTCCTCTGCCCCATCCAGAGATAATGCCGAATATCACAGACAAGCAAGCAGGCAAATACAATGATGTGGGATAGAGAAAGGAGAAGCTGCTGGAAAAGAACACTGGAGGGTGCCCAATCCACCCTCCCAAAGGACTCCCTCCCTATAAACTTCCAAACACCCTCTAGTACCAGGTGTCATTGTCAGTTTTACAGTTGAGGAAACCAAGAATTAGAAAAGATAAGTGCCTTGCCTAAGTCAAACATATATATTCAGACAGGGAGTCTTGATCACATCACGCACACCATACAGCATCTAAGCACGAAATCTTTTATCCCTAGAGCAATAATTTATTGAACAGGATAGATTACTGGAAAGGGTCAATACTGTTTTCAAAGGTCCCTAAGTTAATCTCACAGACTAATTTTAGAGCTAGAAGAATGTGATTAATATTTTTAAGTCTCTATTTTAGTCTTACCTCTTAATCCCACAAAATTATGAAGCTGTCTCAAATCCTCTTGGGAGGAAACACCAGGAACTCTACTTTTGTGTCTGGGCATCTTCTCTATTAATATGAACTACAGTTGACCCTGACATTCACAAAGACTAACATCATGAGAATTTTGAATACACATATTTGCAAGTACCTCTATGTCATATAATTTTCTCCATAAAATGTAGTCTTTTATTCACTCCTTCATTTAAGAAGCATTTTATTGAAGGCCTGCTATAGGCAAGCAATAAAATATAGCTGAACAATTTAAGTGATCCCTTTAGAGCAAAAAATACCACAGCTGGGTTAAGAACAGATACCAAGTGGTCAGCTAGGCTCATTCACCAGTGAAATGACTCATCTCAATGTATCAGAATCACTACACATGCATTCAAATCCCTGCTTCAGAAAAACTATAAATACTACATGGATTTTTAGGTCATTACTATGTAATTGAAAAATATAAGTTTTAAATATGTTGAATTTATAAATGTCATAAATTCTTGTACTTGACTCTGGATACTTGGATTCTAATGCTGTTTGGCTATGAAGCAATAGGTCAATCATTTGACTTCTCTGTGCCTTAGTTTACTTATCAGAAAAACTGAAGTTGAGGTAGATAATCACTAAGATTTCTCCCAACTCTAGTGATTTCATGTTGACTACAGGCAGCTTTTGAATTATAATTTTAGTATCAAGGGCTATCTTAGTCTGTTCGGGTTTCTATAGTAAAATACCACAGACTGTGTGGGATATAAACAAAAAAATTTATTTCTCACAGTTCTGAAGGCTGGGAAGTCCAAGATCAAGGCACAGATTTGGTGTCTGGTGAGGCTCCTCTTCTTGGTCATATAGTGGAAGGAATGAAGGAGCTCTCTGAGGTGTCTTTTATAAGAGCACTAATATCACTTATGAAGTCTCCATTCTCATGACCTAATCACCTCCCAGAGGCCTCACCTCGTATGAATTTTGGGGTAACACAAACATTCAGTCTGTTGCAAGGACATTTATCTGTTAGCAGTAATATACACAATATCACCTCTCAATTCATTTGCATTGAAAATATTTTTTATTCTCTTCAAGGAATAATCTTTTAAATTTTTTCTCTATTATACAATTGTAAAATCTGGAAAATAAATGCTTATGATTGCATATAACAGAGAAGCAGCAGCTGCGGCAGCCATACCAACCAAGCAAATAAACATTTCGCTGTTTCCATGAAATCAAGTAGCCAAAATATATTTTTTATAATCAACTGTACTACAGCGGTTCCCCCTTTTTTTCAGTTTCACTTTCCAAGGTTTGAGTTACCTGCAGTCAACCATGGTCTAAAAATATTAAATTGAAAATTCCAGAAATAAAAATATGTATACATTTTAAATTGCATGCCGTTCTGAGTGTGTGATGAAATCCCACATTGTTCACTTCATCCCACCCAGGATGTGTCACACCCTTTTGTCCAACGTTGCCACACTGTGTACACTCCCCGCCCACCAGTCACCATCTTGGTTGTCAAATCAGCTGGCAAGGTATAATATATCTCAGTGTCTGTACTCAGGTAACTCTTACTTTGCTTAATAACGGCCCCAAAGCATAAGAATAATGATGCTAGAAATTTAGATATGGCAAAGAGAAGCCATAAAGTGCTTCCTTGACATAAATAGGTGAGTAGAGTACAATGAGATATTTTGAGAGAGAGAGAAAACACATTCACATAACTTTTATTACAGTATATTGTTATAATTGTTCTAGTTCAGTTTTATTGTTGTTAATCTCTTACTGTGCCTAATTTATAAACCAAACTTACTCATAGCTATTTATACAAAGGAGTAAGCATAGTATATATAGAGTTTGGTACTATTTGTGGTTTTTGGAATCCACTGGGGGTCTTGGAATATATCCCCTGCAGATAAGAGGAGACTGCTGTAAGGCTTCGTGGAATGCAAGGTGCTCAGTTCTTCGATATATAAAAATTCAAAAGCTATATAAAAATATTCCAACCCTTGGGCCATACTGTAATCATATTTCTCTTACTGTTTATAATTGCTTTTAAGTGTATGAGAAAAATCTAAATCTAGATCATCATTTTCCAAAGTTGTCCCACAATTACTGTTGCACGTTTGCTACTAAAAGCTGTACAATGCCTTTCTCAAGCTTGCATAATGGTAGTGATAAAACTGCTGCTAATGATTAATATTCATTGGCTGCCACAATATGTCTACAAAACCATATGTGCAGTATAAGCTTTCCAGCATCAGAGACTCAAAGACAATATGTTTCACATAGCAGGACAGTCAACTACAAATACAGTGATCACAATCAAAGGTTAGTTTAAAGCATTGGTCACAAACTGGGCTTTCCGTGAACAGGATACAGCTCACAGAGGTAGGCTTTAAATGTTTTTGATTTAGTTGCCAACATTTAAAACCTGGGATGTGCAACATTTTAAAAATCAGATTTCTTACTTCACTTGAATGGGAAGATCTGGCAAGGCCCACATTTCCACATTGTAACAATGGATTGGAATTGGCTAGCCCCATAGTAGGGCTTCCCCACCTCCCCACTTTATTTGTTTACAATATTGTTCTTATAGACATCAACTTTTCAATCCTTGTTTAAGCCTATTTTTAAATACCCTTTTGGGAAGAAGTATGAACATCATCGCCTAAGTTAACTCAGAGGAGCATGGTTCATTGCCTGTGTCTGGCACAGAGTGGGCATGCAGAAATGTTTGGTGGACCAAATTGAACTGAATGCAATACAAAGGAAAACACTGGATACCCAGGTTTTGCATTTTGTGACTTCTAGAAAAGTTAGAAAGAATCCATTTCAATAAGTGGATACTATAACCATGAGTATGGGCTCCTTTGCCACACTGGCATCCAATGGCAGTGACCTATTGCCCATCTCCACAACATGTTGTGCACCCGAACACTCTCATTAAAATAATGACTTCCTCAAACATCCAAAGTTCTTCAATCAACACCAGCATCAAAGCCATGTTGATGGCAGCAAGGGCCAAGACGTTTGGGATTGTATGTATCATCTGCTCCCTGCAGTGAGTAGTACCTGCCATATTGTGGAAAATTAAGAAAGTATTCCAAGCACTGTCCCCTAAGCTACTGAGGTGATGAACTTGATCCCTACATTCTACAGACTTGTTGCATTAATGAGCTCCCACAACAAAATGCAAGCAAACACATGAACGCGTGCACATACACACACCACACATACACATGCTGAGGTTGTGTGCTTGCAAGAGTAGAACAACGGCATAGAAACAGCCCTTATAGGTGATCTGTTCATGCCTTTCTAGCCAAGAAGTTTCAAACAAATATGATACATTTATCACATACTGTCTAAGTAAGAAGTTTGAACCTAGGTAAAATCTTCATATTTGCAAGTGACATTGAGTTAAGACACAACATCTCTCTAGGCTTTTATTTCCTTAACTGTAAAAAGACAGGATTAGAGGTTCTCAAATATTTTAGTGAAAAAAAAAAAAAGATGGCAGAACACATTTTCCCTAAAGAAATCTTACTTAGAACCACATCATATAATACGAAAGTCGATCTGTTCTTGTTGAAAGGGACTGAGTCTCCCTTCCTGCCCCCTTCTCCAACACCCAAACTCTGGGGAAACTATGAAACCCATTGAACAAATTATTTCAAAGGTTCCTGGCAGCCCTGACCTTCTATGACACTGTAGGCTAAACTCGGTAATGCATATTTGTAGCCCATGTAATTTTGGATATGATATGGCTAAATAGCAACACCTTTTAGCTGCTTTTGTCAGGCATTGGCAGAAGGCTTCTTATGGCTTTTCATAGAAAGTATTAGAGCTTTCAGGATTTTGCCCAACGAAGGACATGTTTCAGTGCAGTTATCCTTGTGCCGGAAACAACAGATCACAAAGCTTCCCACCACCAGAGCATTGAGCAGAATGAAGAACTCAGAGAGCAAGATGGAATGAAAGAGCAGAGCCCAGAATGGGACACAGAAGTAGACAATATGCCACATCAAATATTACTTTATCAAGACATTTCTGTCTTTATCTATGCCATACACATTTACCCATTTTCTGTGAAAACTAAGACAATGGAAGGGAAGTTCATAGCATAGATTTGATAAATAGTATTTCAATAAATAGTATTTCAATCTGAATGTTCCACCCTGGAGTCTAGATAGACACGACATGCTTTCATATTCATAGAAAAACCTAAAAATTGTGCCATCTGTTTACTCAACCATATGAAGAATCAAAGGTCAACTGAGCATATTACATTAACATAAAGATTCTAATTAATTTTTTCTACAAATAAGAAAATTACTCTTGGAATATCACTGAATACTCCCTGCTGACACAGGCTTGGACATGACAACAATGGATGACTGAATGTATTCTTTTTGAACATATTTGAGTAGAGACTTTAAATATAAAACCATCTTCAAGTCAAAAATGAATTCTGCATAAAATATTCATTCCACATTCTGAATCTATTATATATGCAAAGTGGAATATTTTTAAGTAATTGTATTCCAGATATTCCTTTTTATACTCAGATACACTGCTTTTTTGAGATTCAATTTAATCAGTGGAAAACTAAAATGGGAATTTCTAAAGAAAAAAATGTCAAAGTGTAATTTTTGCTATATTTGAAATATACTCTAAGCTCTGAAAATGAAGAAAAACATAAATTGTACTATAAAAACATAAATTGTCTTTTACAGTGGACTAATAATCAAAACAATTTAACTATAAATGTTATAATTAAAGTAACAGAATATCCCATCTAGAAATTGCACTGTCTTCTTTACATTGCTGCCCTGCTTATTTGTTTAGTAAGAATTTCTATTCATTCTCTCCAGAACATGTTTCACTTTAAAAGAATAAAAATAGAGAATATTATTAATGATTAAAATAAAATAGGGAGATTTCAAAGATGCTTCCTGGCTTTGAAGCATAATCGCAAAGACCTTACAGAGTAATAACATTAGTTGTATGAAGAGTACCAGGCAGTTAATTCATACTCTCATCCCCCCACACACACACACACAAAAATTTACTTTATATAACTTTCAAAATGTTGCTACAAGATAGGTTCCAGTGCTGAGATTTTCAAAATCATGGATTTGATGAACACTCCCAAGGGTGCATGGCATAGAGTTTGGAGACTATTGGCACAGTTAAATGACTGGAAGCCCTGTGCCAGTTCTCCGTCCTCTGTCCCTCCAGCCTCAACTGCCAGTAACAGTATTCAACTACCCTGTAAGAGGTACCTACTATTAAATGAAACTTTTAAACCCACAAAAATAATATTATGGAACATATTATCCAGAAACAATGCTTTTCCTTCTCCAGTTCATCTGGATTGGAAGCAGCCCATGTGTCTCACGTAAGTGCTGAGCAGTCGACAGCAATTCCAGGGAACGGGTGGGTTAATGCTGTGAATTCCTTCCAGCTGGTCATTTATCCTCAGGAAATGTCCTGATTCTCCATCATTATTTTCTAAACCTTGGAACAGATTATCTCTCTTAGAGTCTTTGAGCTGTCAATACGTGGAGATCTTTATGTGGTTGCTTGAGAGACATTGCCAGAATTTCCCAGATCTAGGAAAATCTCTTTCTCCTCCAGTCTTGCTGGCACAATGACTCACAGAAAATATATGATAACTCCAAAAAAATACATGACCGGCCTAATAACTATTTTGTTTCTGTTTTTTCTTGCCAAAGTGATCAATCACATAGAACTTATTTTCAACAATTTGTATAGCTTTCCTTATTTGGAATATATGTTGTGGTAAGATCTGCCTTCTCACAGGATAATGTTAGAGAAATTTATGAATTTGTACAACTTCTAATGACTAACTTTCAAGAAATCATTTAGGACAGCGGGGAGAGAATTCATGAGCCTGAAAAAAAGATTAAGGAAAATTTAATAAAGAACAAGTTAAGACTTTCCCAAGATGCCTGAAAACAAATCAAACATTGTTTTATGTTAGAAAACTTGACAGCTACTACTCTGTAATTTTTAAAATATTTACTATAAACAGCATTAAAAGTTGACTCCTTTTCTCCTCTGAAGCATTTTGTTTTCGGTAAATGTCACCAGCATCAACCAGTGGGTGCTTTTACTAAAGTGGCTTAGAGGTTGGGGGGTTAGGACTCAAGAATATTGGAGAAGATGGATCTATAGGAGATCAAAAAATAGTTCAGAAGAAAATACCATGACATAGTCCCTGGAGTTCATTTTATTAAGAAACCCCATTGAAGCACCACCCCCACTACTAGTTCCTATTCAGACTTCACTAACTTATTCTCATTAGATTAGATTTATCTTGGCTGATACAATTCTATCTTGCCCAGATCTAGAACTGTGGCTTGTTTTATACGTCTCTTGATTTTTATTTCTATGCATATTTATTTGCATGTCAAGTAGGCATTTGTTATTTGCTTCATTTGCTAAATACTTCATCATCATGATTCCCATCTTTGTCACAAAGGGAAGAGGCAAACAATCTTCTTAACTCTCTCTCCTAGACTGATGCAAAAAAACTGCTTTCCCTGAGGAGTCAGGCAGCCTACAGAAGAAATGGGGAAAACATCCTCCTTCTAAAGCAGTGGTCCCCAACCTTTTTGGCACCAGGGACCTGTACTCCTATGAGAATCCAATGCCTGATGATCTGAGGTGGAGCAGAGGTGGTGATGCTAGCACTGAGGAGCAGCTGCAAATACAGATGAAGCTTCCTAGGCTGCCTGCCACTCACCTTCATGGTCTGTTCCTAACAGGCCATGGACCAGAAGCGGTCCACTGCCCAGGGTCTGGGGACACCTGTTCTAAAGGATCTTCAGAAGAGCTCAAACATGAAGCCCAAAGAATGAACATATGCTCATTCTCAACAAAAGGTACCTCATTGTGAATTCCCGCACACAGTCATCTAGCCCTTTTACATAAAAGGACTGGCTACAAGGAGAAGAAGTCCAGGGAAAAGCTGTCAGTGAATGGTCAGGAATCTTCCTTGAGCTACAGAATAAACCGAGTGCTGATTAGCTTCTTTGGTCTTGAGCCAGCTGACTCTGCCACGGAACATGCTGGGACTGACTGTCACATGGGGGACAGGACCATTCTTTTCACTGAGTGCATTTTTGGAGTCACTGTAGCCAAAAGGTAGAGTGTCAAGATACCTTCCTAAAATAGATGGTGTCCCTGCCAAGGATAAATGTGTACGAAACTAAAGCTGTAGTGCTGGGGCTCTAGACGATTGTTGGAAGCATCTGCTTGCATATCAAAAAGGAATATCAATCCTGCAGGGTGTGAATGTTCTTGTGAGTCGACCTATGACAGGAGCATACAAGTTAATTACAGTTATCAGAGATTATTCCATATTAGCATGGCAGCAAACCTGTTAGCCTGGTCTTTAGCTCTTCCATTAACGGGGAAAGTAGTCCCCTCGTGTGTTATGGTTATATGAGCACAATGAGGCTCACCAAAAAGATTTTAAAGAAAAAAATCTAATGCATAAAGTTGGTTGGTTTTTGATATCTGCTTTCTAGAGATTCAACAAAGACTGGGCTAATAAGAAAAGCTTATGTTCAAGGTTGCAGTTTGGAAATCCTAAAAGGATACATGTCTTACAATTTAAAAGAATCAGCAGAAACCTTTTCACCCAGGTATTACACAACAGCAATTAGAGCCTGAGATGCAATGCTGGAATTCATTCCATAAGTACCCTGAGAATTTAGGGTTGGTGGAAAAGGAGTGAGCCCCAGTTTTTATCCCAAACCCAATCCAACTCAATCCCAAATCACGGGGAATACAGCCATACCCCACTAATCTCAACCCAAATGAACCCCCAGAGGGAGACAGCAACGGGGCCAGGTCATTCCCCTACATGTAATCCCATCCAAACCATAGAATAGCCCAAGCAAAATGGATCAAAAACTCTCAACACAGTAGATTTGATAGGAATGGGGCAAGGCTCAGAGTTTAACCAAAATTGAAAAGCAGATCAACAACATAGGATTATAAACCTGGTATTCACTGCCATCTGATGCCACCATTGTAACGATAGAGAGAAGTGTAATAAAGACCGGTGCTATTGTTGTGGTGCCATATTTGATTCAACATGAACAAGGAGAAAGGACCACACTTGGCAAAAATGGCAAGTTTGCTCTGGTTCTCTACTCATCTTCCATTCCAAGGGACCTCTTTCCTTCCCAGGGAATCACAAACCCTGGGCACTCTGCCTTCCTCTCCATCCCAGTTTTTCAGAGTCCTTGCTAAAACTTCTCTCTCTAAACCTACCACAATCTCTGAACCAGGCAGGCATCCTCCTCCCATCACCACTTAGCTTCTCTGTGTCCTGCCTTCAGCAATTCTTCATCCATGGAAAGATGATGATGACAGACGAACCCATACTGGCTTGATAATGATTGAAGGTGATTTAATGCTGGATTGACAGCATTCTAAAGATAGAAGAAACATGGAAAATTTTTCTGTGACATGCCCAGGTACTTGCCAATAACTGTCAACTGTCATAAATCAGCACTGGAGAGAAAACGCACAGCAATTCTATAGCAAGTGTCCCTAAAGGCAAGAAGGTCACAGGCATTAGGAACCAGGCCAGACGAAAAAGAGCTATGGTAGGGAGGGGAGTTTTATTGTGTCTACATGTGTCTCAGGCTCTTAAGCAGACACGAGCTCCTTTCATCAGGAAAGCAGAAGGGAGAGAGTCAAGACTCAGAATCAGACCTCCTAAGTGTGAAACTGGTTCTACCACTTACCAATTGAGTGACCTTAGCCAAGTTGCTTAACCTCACTAAACCTCAACTCCTCATCTGTATCTCATAGGATTATTTTGAGGATCATAGGAGCTAATGAAAACAAGGTGCTTTGCATAGTGCCTTGCATAGAGTTGATGCTCAACAGTGTTGAACCATTACTAGTATATGTTTTTAACATTAGCCATCCTGGTCATCACAAGCCTATGCACTTTCTGTTTCGTCATGCTTTCTCTGCAGTCAGCAGCAGCCTCATACCACCAAAGACAATCATGTAGTGCTAAAGAGTGTAGGCTTTGCCATCACACAGAGTTAAATTTAATTGCCCACTCTACCATTTATGGGCTTTGTCACCTTGAGCAAGTCACTTAGCATCTCTGAGCTTCCTAAGTTCATCTGAAAGCAGGAAGAATAACATATATCTCCTAGGTTTCCTGCCAAGATTGAAAAAATTAGCATAGGCAAAATGTTTAGCAATCTGACATGCAGGAAATGCTCAATAAGTGATAGCTGTTGTCGTCGTCGTCATCATCATCATCATCATCATCATCATCATCACTCGATCTTAGGCACATGTGCTTCAAATGACTCATCAATTTGTCCCAGTTACAGTGATGACCCAAAAACCTTCACCATCAATTCTCGTTTTAAATGCCACCTTATGGAGTGGCTGTGCCTAGCCCTCACCCTTTGAATCAGTCTCCACACATGACTTTGTTTATTTACTTCCTTTTGATTGTCACAACTCTGATTAACGTGGTAAGTTTGGGTTTACTTGTTTATTATCTTTCTCTTTATTGAAATGTAAACTCTGTGAGAAGAGCTGGGTCCCTATCTGTCATGTTTGTCATAGAACAGAGTCTGGCTAATAGAAGATACTCATAAAATATCTGAGGAGTCAAAAAGGATAATAAAAAGAAGACACTGATGAACAGACTATCTCCAAGTTTCTTATGTTACATTACTAGACTGCAAGATCCACAAGGGCAGAGACTGTTTCTAACTGTCTGTTATATATCCAGACCCAGCAGAATTAGCTCATGGTTAATATTTGTTAAATGAACGCATGTACAAATTCTACTCTTAGGCCCAGGCTGCTGGTTCCTGTGGCTCTCAAGGACTTATTCTGAGGGTACCTGAGGGGTATCAGTGGGACATTATCCAGATCAGTCATCAAGTATCTGCCTAGTGCCTATGAGGCTGTGGTTCTCAAAATTTGGGATGCAAAGCAATTTGAGAGTGCATAGAATGGATAAGTATAGGTGGTCTCTAGGGATATAGTTCACCTTTGAGCTTGGCATGAAGAGAGGAGATGGCCATTCCCCTACTGGTGCCAGGAAACTAGAACCAAAAATGTTTGTCTTGTGTATCAACCCATTTGACTAAGCAGTGAGTTTTCAATATTGTTGATATTCTCAATATATCAGGGAAAAAAAATGTGCCCTTATATCTGAAATCTGACCTCTTCCCATGGCATCATCCACTTGACAGAGACACTGCTAAAATAAGCTTCTGGAGAAATGAGTTCATTTTCAAAGTTTTTTTGCTCTATCATTTTTGTTTTTAAAGAACATCTTTACTGTTTTTTTAAAAAAACTCTTTAAAAACAAAAACAATAGAGCAAACTTCAAAAATCTCATTTCTATTTTTTTAGCTTGTTTTTAAGAGCTGGATGAATGTGGGAGAAATAGAATCAGAATGGATACTTAAGAATTACATAAAAGAAGATGACAGATTTGAGGGGGAGAAGTTAACAAGTTCTTATTTCATTAGAAGAGAAACTGTCAATTCGATTAGTATTTATTTCATTTCTGCAAGAGGAAAGGCACTGATCTATGTAACAAAATACTGAAGAAGAGGTTGTTATTTCATAAATTAAATAAATTCAAGCTAATTCACAATTATGTTCGCTTCCTTCCAAAACTGTATCATGCTATGGCACAAAAAAATATAACGAAGCATGTTATATTACACAATTGGAAAGTCCCTTATCAGCTCCAAGAATTATGTTACCACTCAACCTAACACTTTTACTTAAGGGGAAAAAAATCATTTTAAAACTCATATTCAAACATTTTTCTCTGTGGCTAACCTTTTTACTTCTTTTTGTACACTTACTTAAAATTTGAGCCATGACTAGGATGAGGGTGGTCTTTTTCCTCTGCAGTTTTCTAGTAGGTTATTCTAAAGATATTTAATCCATATAAGAGAAAGGAAATAGACAATGTTGAAAGTTTGCCCGGTCAATGTAAAGTGTTGGCAAAATTCCACCCTCTACTCTGCAGGATTCTCAAAAGATGAGCTCATGTATTTGGTGTAGGATTTAACTCTCCTTTCTGTCCCCTGAGAGATTCTTCCATTCATGGAGTTCATTCTCAAATCAGAACAGCAGATGATTTTGAGCAACGATACCTAAGAGTATGAGGGTGAAAGTGGGTGGTAATGAATAATCAGCTTACTGGGTATTCTCAGAGTTGTACTAAAGCTGGTTAAGTATGGCTTGAGGGAACATTAATTTAAAACAGGTCAGTTTAGACAACTGCTTTATAATCTATAAATAATGTTCATCTCATTGCTGGATGCTTAAAAGGTAGAGGGAGAAACAGGGGATTTGCTCTCTATGTCATTCCACTCAACAAGGAAGAACTGATTAGTGATATGGAAGTGACTGAAAACTTGAAAGGGATTGACAGTATTTCTTAAAGTTAAACAACAATAAAGAAAGAAAGAAAAAGTATACATGTATGTATATTCTCCTAAACTCTAGATAGGATGTTTAAAAATCAGAGACAAGAACTTATGGAGGAGAGAAGCTATAAAAAGGAACACATCTCAAGAAACTCTAAAAATTACAATCCCTGCTAAAAAACTTTGAGTGATCTTGGTGAGAAAAAGGAAGAACAGAATTAAAGATTGTGATGGCACAGGCTGCTCTCAGAGAAGCTCCAATTTTAGAAGACTTGAATGTGAACAGTCCAGCTGACTCCACAGCTCGGCTCATGCTTGCTCTGCCAGAATGCGTCCTCCATATCCTGCATCCCCACAACGTATTAAGAGCTATTATATATTGAGCATTTACTATGTGTCAGGAAGAGATACCAAACCCGTTCTTACACAACATTTAATCCTTACCACAACTCTGCAAAGTAAGTATGTATTATCTCTATTGAAAAGGTGAGACAGCTGAGGTTCAGAAAGATTAAGTAAATTGCCTTAAATCACACAGCTAATGAGCAGCAGAGTTGGGGTTCCTATAAATGGTTTTACATTGTGCTTTTAATCAATCCGTAAGGAAAATGTAATGGGAAGATGGAAAGATGACATAATTAGCAGAGGACAATAATGATGAGCATGAAGACTTCCTGTGCCCTTACTCTTTATGTTTCATCTCTGCATATCTAATCTACATGTATTTCCTTACATATACTATCTCACTTAATCCTCCAACAACCCTATATAGCAGGAACTCTTCTTACCCCATTTTACACAGAAAGAAACAGAATAAGTAACCTACGCAAGATTACACAGGCGAAATTTCAAGTCTCTGCTCTTAATTACAAAAAGAGGCAATACTGGCCAATTCCATTTTACCTTCAATTAGTCATTTAACAAAGATTTACTAAATATTGGCACTTTTCTAGGCACTAGAGATATGGCAGTGAGCAAAAGAAACACCAACTAATAAAAAACTCACTCTGGCAGAGCTTAAATTCTTGTGGGAAAGTCAGATTTTCCATAAAGTATATGTTATGTTAGATAGTAACAAGTAGTACTAAGAAGAAAAATTAAGCAGAGAAGAAAGAGAAGCAAGGACAAGACAGAAATATGCATAAGAGAATGAAACTTTGGACCAGGTATCTATGAAAGCTTTCACTGAGACTTTTGAATGACGTTCTGAAGGCAGTAAGTGCATGAGCTATTTGGATATCTGAAAGAATAGCATTTGGGGCATAGGAATAGCAAGTGCAAATGTCCTGAGGCAGTAGTCTGTCTGGTGGCTTCATAGAACAGTGTAGCTGAAATAAAATAAGATAGGAAAACTTGTAGGAGAGGAGGCTAGAGGTTAATTGACCATAGAGCTGACAGGGAACCAGATCATTAGCAAGTCATGGAAAGAATGTTGGCTTTTATTCCGAGTGAGCTGGGAAGCCTTTGCAGGGTAATAAGTGAGAGAATGGCACAATGTAGCTTATGTGTGAGAAAGATCATTCTGGCTACTGTGTGAAAAACAAACTAAAACAGAGCAAGTATGACAACAGAGAGACCAGTTAGGAGGCTATTATGAATATCTGATAAGAGATGATGTGAAGGCCCATCTAGTGCGATAGCTATAGAGGAAGTGAGGAGTGATTATATTCTAGATATATTTTAAAGGCAGCACCAATAGGATTTGTTGATGTTATGAGAAAAAAAGATAAATCAATGATTCCAGATAAATCACTGACTTCAAGGTTTGTGGCCAATCAACCGAAAAAAAATGGAATTGCCATTATAGAGATAGAAAAGGCTATGGGGGTAACAGGTTTTTGGAGTGAAGAGATCCATATCAGGTGCTCACTTTGATCTTATTCAATTTGTGACGCCTATTTGATACTTAAGTAGAGATGTTAAGTAGGCAATTGGAGTATGAAGTCTAACATTCTGGGAAGCTTCTGGACTGAAGACATAAATTTGAAAATCATCAGCATAATAATTTACTCAAAGCCATGAGACCATATGAGATCAGGTAAAGAGCAATAGGAAAGAGAAGAGGACCAAGGACTGACCCTGGGGCATTCCAATACTTAGAAGTTAGAGATGAGGAAGAACCAGTAAAAGAGAAGTCACTGTGGAGAAAAGTAGGTAAGAAGAAACCAGAAGAGCAGGTGTCCTAAAAGTTAAGTGGAAAAATATTCTAAGAAAGAGACACCATCTATGTTAAATGCCTCTAACAGGCAAGAAGAAGAAGAATGATCATTTATCTCGGGATTTAGCAATATGGGTAACACTGATGACCTTAACAGAAGCACTGTTGGTGCAGTGGGGAGGTAAAAGCCTGACCAGAATCTTGGAGATCTCAAGTACAGACAACACGATCAAAGATGTTTTTCTATAAGAGGAAATAGAAAAGTGGAGTAATAACTGAAGAGGAAATGGGGCCTATGGAGGGCTATGTTTAAGAAGAAGGAAATAATGTCTACATTCTAATAGGAACGATCCAAAGGAAAGGCATTATTTGGTGGTAAAGAAGAGAGTAGGGGAAATTCCCGCAGCAATATCCTTCAGTAGGCAAGAACGATGAGATCCGGGCTCCAAGTGGAGCGTGAGCAAGCAGAAGAGAAGGCATAGTGTATGGACACAGATGCAGGTGGGAGGGTAGGTGTGCTGGGAAGAATTTTGGAAGTGCTCTTCTGATGGCTTCAATTTCCTCACTGACGTGGAAGCAAGATCATCAGCTGAAACTGAGTGAGAGAGGATATGTTAAAGGTTGGAAGAGAAAGAAGAGAAAATGAAAGAATTTTCCAGGAAAATAGAAAATTAAATTTAATAAGAAAATACAGTACGATTGATGGGTGGAATTATGGCCTACTTAAAGTTAGTGAGCATGAATTTGAAGTGAGAATAGGCAGCATGGTTAAGTGTTTTTTTCCCTAGCCATGCTAATTGCAAAACTATAAGCATGGAGCAGGCAGGAAATGAGTTGAAATAACCAGGGTTAGAGTTTCATCAAGAGAGTACAGCAAAACAAGGGAGAGTCATGAGAGTTGAGGTTGCAAACAAAGGGGCGATAATGATTGGTCACATAATTTAGACTACGTAAAGATGGAGGCAAGATCATGAGGATGCTGATGGAGAACAGTTAAAATGTGATAGAATGAATGGATTAAAACAGGACTTTCATGTACAATGTGAGGCTGGTACACTACACAAAAGTGTCTAGCTGAAAAGGGGCTGAAATCCAGTCTGTGTTCCAAGTCACAAACCCTGGAATGGAACTGCATAACCAAGAAAAATCCTCTTTCTGATTCATCCACCCAGTGGAGCTGCCTTTGGTGTTTGACTTTGGTGGAGACACTAGATTGAAGGTCCTGAAGTCAAACAAGTGGGCTATGAAGATGAAAAAGGTAATCAGAGAATTGAACATTTGGAATTAAGTTTCTAGCAAGGTAAGTTGAAGTTAAGGATAAGGATAAGGTTTACCGGACTATGACTAACTGTGAGAGGGAGTTGCTGAGATAAGATGGAAGACGAGATCATTGGAGGAGAGAAAGTCAAGAATCCTCTACACGTATATTTAAAATGTCAACAATTAAGAAAGAAAGAGTGATGAGGGACTGGCAATGAGCTAAAGCTAACATCTTCAAAAATCAGGCTGAGTGATCCAAGACGTGCTAATTTACTGAAACAAGGAATTGGGGACTACTGGGTGAATTAAGTTGATGACATACAATTTGTACCTGAGTGATTTTAGTGAGGAGAAAGAGTATTATGTAGAGATAGAAATGAGCAGCAAAAGAACCCACCAACCTCACCTCCAGGTCCAGTGATGCAACAAGAAAGAGAGAAAATAGCAATTTCTTGAGAGCACTGCAAAGAAGCAGTGTCTTAGAGAGAGCAAGAAGGTAAAGAGAGATTTCAGTGAAGACTTGACGATATGGGGAATTATAACAGTTGACCTTAAATTCCAGAGGGCCAGTGAAATCATTTAAGAAGGAGAGGTAGAGTCGTAGGGGAAGTGGAGTCTAAGAATAAAGATGGCGGCACAGTCCTGGGCTTCAAGTGATGAGTGAGGTGATGAGAGTAGTCCTGGTGGTCCCAAGGCAGGCAAGGAGGAAAAGAAGATAAATGTTGGCAGGGAGATGGCAGAGGAGGGGGGGGGGTGTTTGGAAACCTAAAGAACATAAAGTACTCTTTTTGCTTCTACTGATGGAGACCTCCAAGCAGAGGGTCCTACTCTTTTGACGACCTAACCCACTCCTGTCCAATAGAATTTTCTGTGATGATGGAAATGTTCTATATGCTCACTATCCAATATGGTAGCCACAAGCCATAGGTACCATATTGGAGGGCACAGACCTAACCCCATCAATATCCTGACCTTTTGACCATTCTTCTCACAACTAACAGGAAACCTGCTCCTTATCTGGCCACCAAAGAAAATCTTCTTCAAATTAGAAAGCATAGAGTGAACCATGTAAAACAGATTAGAAGCCCAAGGGACCTAGCAGCTTTTCCCTTTGAATAAATTGAAATCTATAGTTCCGGAGAAAATATTAGACGAGATAATTAGAAGTGTACACAGATTATCATAAAGCTCAAGCTTAACGAAGTTCTAGAACAGATTACTACAGAGCTGGTTTCTGATACCTACCAAAGGATGTTCATCGGAAGCCAGCACTGGCTATGAAAATGTCATAGAACCTCTCGAGGAACCATTTTACAATCAAGCAGTAAACATTCTCTGCTGATGCTGAGAGCACACTTTCTCCCAAAACATTCACCTCTGTTCCAGAAACAGCCTGAAATCCAAGGGAGTGACAAGACAGGAAGGGTGACTTGCACCTGGGGAACCAGCAGTAGAGCAGCATATAAATTAGGTACCTCCACCCAGTAAGAAAAGAATCGAAGCACATCAAAACAGATTAGGAATAATTAAGTTGGAAACATCAAATGGAATGATTTCCATTCCCATTACAACATATATGGGACACCAGAGAGAGAAAGGCAAAAATAAAACCAATTATTTCAAATGCTTCATTGAAAGAGAGAATAACATTGTTTTTCCCTCCTTTCCCAGTGGGTTTTATTACTGTCCTGGCCATGGCCACTGCAGCACTACCTCTAGGATGCTCACTGTCCTAGATGCTGGATCTAAGTAGTACTCTTTAGCAAATAAAGAGAATAAAGACAGAGAAAGAACGAGGGATAAAAATTTTGAGATCTCCGACCAATGAGTCACACAGAAAGAAGACGGATTTTCTTTTCTAATCCTTTAAGAAAACATATATTTTTTTCCCTCGTCTCCAGGGAACCTTGGCCATCTGAGGATGGCATGTGTGTTGTATCACCTGTCTTCTTTCAAATGCAATGTCTCCCTTTGTAAAGATCTGGTGACCGCTGCTTGCCGGGGTTAACACAGCATCGCCACCAGTGACCCTCAGGAGGACACGGCTTAATGAGTCAATAAGGGCTAACCTTCAGAAGCTATTAAATCCCAGAGAGGTGAAGCCAAGAAACATCTGTCTCCTCAGCTTGACAGTGGTGTCATATATAGGACATGTTTTCCTGGCTCTGGGAGTTACCCATGCAGCTAATAAGCTGAATTCTAGTGAAAGGTAAATCTGAAGGCCACTAATAGAAAGCACTCTCTTTCTGTCATTCAGTCACAGTGTTATACCCTTGACCAGAAAAAAGCAAGTATTCTCAAAAAGGTACCAATTATAATTTTCAGTTAGAAATAAGCGGTGCTTTGTGGGCAGTTCCTTTTTGAAATTTCTCTTAGCATAATTAAAATCATGGTCACCATTTATGGGCTAGAAGCCATAATAAGCATTTTAGATGCCTTTTCTCCTATAATCCTCAAACCATCGTTTATTCTTGACACCATTTAAATGATGAACAAACAGACTCAGCCCAAGGTTTCAGCTGCGACTTTACCCAAAGGGATAAATGGTGGAGCCAGGGCAGTCTCACCCCAGAAGCCCTCAATCATTATTATGATATCAGATAAGTGATGTCCAAGGTAAAGGCAACAATCAGCCACCACATTCTGAGCTGCAATCCTGCATTGCGCTGAATATTCTGTAATCTAATTTAATAAAAGTTATCCTGTGAGATCTTCAATTTTTGCGTATCAAATTAAAAAGAAAAAAAACTATTGTCTGACTTCCTGGTTTGACTCTCAGCTCGCACGGAGTCAGATTAGCTTTCCCCTTCCCAACATGCCAATTAATGATATTATTTGTTTTTATCAGTGGGCTAATCTGGTGCTCTACAGGAAGTCAGAATTGTTTTCAGTTGCTTCTTCAAACAATCTCTAGGCTTATTTCAAGATCATTGTCAATCAACTTTTTTAAAGTCTTCAAAAATAAAATAAGCTCCAGAAAACCAAAGATAGAAAAATATTATAACTATGATAATGAAATTTCAGCCTTTGTGATAACTGGTGAATATGATGGAGAAATGAAATAACATATAAAATAAATTACATTTAGTAAATGTTTACCATTTGTTTGGCACTGAGATAAACCTTTTACATAATTTATCTTGCTTATGCCTCACTTCAGCTCTGGTAGGTAGACACTTCTCCACTTTACCGTTGTTGAAACTCAGGTTCAGAGAGGTTCTATAAATCTCTCAACATTATTCTGCTAATAAGTGAAGACCTTGAAACTTAGATAGTGACTCAAGGCTCTGATTCACAAGAAGTATCAACTAGTCGAATCCAAAAGCCAAAGAGTGTTAATTATTAGGTGGATATTCATCTCAGAGCAAAATTTGTAGTGAAGTAAGTGCTGGAGTGTGCTATCTTTGCCTTTTTTTATTCAGTCTCATGCTTATCAAAATTACAGATGGCACAAATATCTCTAACTGGTAAATTCAAAATTATACCAGAGGGTGAGTAAGTTGAAGTTATTTAAAATAAATTCATATAAATAGCTGTGTGTTGGTTCACAGAGCCCATCATATAACTATTGGGTGGAAGAAACCTGGGTGGATAATGGCTCATTTAAAATTTTTTCTTTAAAAGCTAAAACTAGATGTAAAGCATCAAGGAGATTTATTTTATATGTGGTGTATTGAGACTAAATCTTTGTGCAGAGTTTTAAAAATGAGATTTCCAGACTGAGATTCTTCTCAAGCAAAGCAAACAGAATGGCAGAGACTGGGGAGATCTTGCCATATATATTGAATGATCTGAATCTGGAACGAGTCTGAAAAGGAAAAGATTTAGGAATATAACATATGCCATTAAAAATATAAAATAGAGATTTGACTTGCTTTTTGCAAAATCAGAATAAGAACCATCAATTGGAAATTATTTGGGTGGATTTACTGTAGTATCTGATAGGATAAGTAGTGAGATCTCTATGACTGGCCTAGCTCAACAAGTGACCGAATGAACAAATGAATAAAACATTAGAGCAGAAGCTTAATTATTGTCTCTCAAGGTACACTGTCCAAAGAATCCTGAATTTAGGTGAAAGTCTGGATTTTCTGGAAGTCCACAGTCTTCATCTGGCAGACTATCCAACTGCTAAGGGTCACTAATTCTAAGGATGTGGACTCTGAGAACCTCATATTCATGCTAGCATTCTTCTCTAAAGCATCTATCTCTTCCTAAGCCAGATGTTTTAGACCCTCACAAGCTCAGTATATCAGGAGAAGACTATTTCTTATAATTTCCTACCTCCCACAGTACTTACCTTAGTGCTGCATCAATCCTCAGCTGGGGATAGACCAAAGGCCAAGTCTTTCAAAAGCAAGGTCAAGAGGTCACAAAGAGGTGGAAGCTATAAAGTCTCTGCAGATTAAGGGGACACACTCCAAAAACAGACAGGGTCACAATGACCCTGGTTATCTACCGCCCAACTTCACCCAGAAGGAAAACTTGGCATTGGAAAGAAAGTACAGAGCAGCAAAGTGGGTGTCCCATGTCCCAGGCAATGTTCCAAATACATTACAAATGGTAAATCATTTAATTCTCCCATCAATTCTGCAGGGTCTTACACCCTTTCTACAGACTAGGAAACTAAAGCCAAGAGAGAACAGATAACTTTCCCAAGAGCACCTAGCGAGTAAGCACTAGAACCAAGCAATCCAAACCTGGGCTCCAAACCAAGCTATTTATTGTTTACTGAGTTATGAATTTGTACCTCTACTCTGTCTTCTTAAGGTGAAACTCCCTAGAGGCAGCTTCTGACATTGAGCACATAATATGAGATCACTAAATAATTATTGAATGCAATTAGTACTTTAAATCATCTGGAATTCGTTAATGGTGACCAGAGTATTCAGGACTGGAGATGTCCGGATACATCCTCATGCTGCAGTTTAACCCCTGGCATAAAATATGCTTGTCCTCCACATTCCATTTTATCTTGTGGTTTTTATTTTATTGTCCTATTATTGTTATTTAGCTTGGGATGCACAGTCATGTATTTGGGCTTAGGCAAACCAAGATAAATGTTGAGACCTAAAGTTCCAGCCCCCTGTGGGTACCTTACTTTCTGGGAGGAGAAAAAAAAAATCTTAATTTAACCTTAATCAATTGGTAACTTAGTAAAGAAAGTAACTTCCTTTACCAGAAAGGACAAAACTTCCTTAATAACTACTCAAGTCTCTCTTTGAAACCAGGTTTAACTTTCAAAATAGTGCATTGTTTGTGAGTTTAGTTGAAAGCCCTAAATTAAGAAAATCTCAGTTTTCAAAAGTTCAGAGTTGAGGATGCCTGAGAACTCCATCTGGAAGATCTAGGACCGGAAGCACCCACTCCTGTACCTTCGTCCAGCTGTGGTAGGGCCTGAGATTTGGCACAGCACAGTTACAACAGCCTCAGTAAAGCAGCCAACGGATATCCTGGGTGAGCGGGAGTAGACTTCACAGGAATTCACACAGCCCTGGACTTCATTTTCGGTCCAGCTGGCTCGCAGTTGCAACAAGGCAAATTCCACCAGATGAATGACCCTCAGCAGCTGTGGTAGCCTGAAGGCTCCATCATGTACAATTCATCAGGAAGGTGGCCAGTACTGAGCCAAATGCTTTCTGGGTGATGAATCAGCCCTGGCTCTCAAAAGAGAGGCATATCAACATGTATGATATGCCTCAACACGTCCCTCAACAGTCATCCCACTTCGCTTCACCATCTCACCAAGAATGCCCACTATTGGGCGGGTACTATTGTGGACACTGAGAATTCATCAGCGAACAAACCAGATAAAACCCCTGCTCTAATAGCAGTCACACTTTGAATTTATCCTAAAGAATGGAACCTATAAATCAGAAATATATTTCAGAAATTGGCATAGAGTATTGTTGAGCTTAAAAAATAGAGAGCCAGATATTTCTCCAGCCAAATGGGTTTATTTGGGAACAACAACAAATCATAATTCAGGACATGAGCTCTAAAGACGAACCACAGGCAAGTCTAGAGAAACAAAGGAGAAGAACACTCTTTTATAGACCTGAGAGTGGCTGATGCAAAGAAAGAGTCCATTGGAGGAAACTGAAAGTTCGAAGTGTAGTGACTTTTCATTGGCTGAGTTATAGCAGTCTCTGATGGCCTTAGTTGTTACTGGGCAAAAAGGAATCTTTCCTTTTGCCTGCTGAGGTAGTAAGGCAATATCACTTCCTATCAGAGATGCAAGCTATGTCTCTTCCTATTGGGGTCAGTAGTGTGCATTGAGTGAGCCATGATTGAGAATTCTCACTTCTAGCTTCCCAACTCCATTTTAAATAAAGTATCTGTTTATTAATTTTTGCCATATTATTACAATAGCAAGATATCAGAAACAATCTAAATAACCAATGAGTAAGACTGGTTAAATAAGTTCTAGCACAGTCATTTGATGTTATACAAATAACCATTTAAAAATCATGTTATAGAAGATGATTTTAACATAAGATGCATATATAAAAATGCATAGCTATTTATTTTATATAATAAATTATGTTATTGAATAATAATAAAGAAATGAATTGTTTCATATATGGTTATAAAATAAACTGGAAGGATCACACCAAAATAAACTGGAAGGATCACACCAAAAGGTTAACCATAATTATCTTTGGGTAGTAGGATTAGTCACTACTAATATTTATATTCTTCTTTGTATTTTTTTACAAAATTCTTCTTTGACCAAATTTTTACAATAAATACATGTCTAAGTCAGGGTCCAGCTAGGAAAACAGCCCATACCAAGTAGTTTGATATTAGGAATTTAATACAGAAACTAGCTGCAAAAGCTAGGTAAGAGATAAAAGGTACATAGGGAACAGTGAATCCAGCAATTGGCAGCATCAAGAAGCTGGTACCAAGAAGAGGGGAGAGAAAGGGAAGAGATGGTGTTACCAAAGCCAGGAGCCAGAGCCACTCCTTGGGATCTGTGGCTCCCAGTAAAGAAGACGTGGCCTCTTCTAGTGCAGCGCTTGAAGCAAAAAGAGAGGAGAGGAGAAGAGATATCCTGGTTCTTCTGCACTACACCCTTCAGTGCTTCACACAGGCTGAGCCAAAGCCAGTTGGCAAGGAAGCCTCAGAAAGTAGTTTATAGAGGAAGCTACTTGCAATCGACCAAGTCCAAGGGGAAGGTAGGCACTGGATCTGAGAGTGAACACATAAGTTCCGCAGAGATGCCAGCCTGCTCCTGATTTTACAGATGCAATCAAAGTCCCAAATTGGTTGACTCCGACTTAATCAAAAAAGAGATTTTTTTTTTCTTGGGTGGACCTGACCTACTTAGGTGAACCTTTAAAATGTACTGGGCTCTTCCAAAAGGAAGCTGGCTTTTACACCTTTCTCATCTTGATTCAAAAGATGGCTTTTAAGAAAGTTGCCAAGGATGAGAGGGCCATGTGGCTAGAACCTGAAATTAGCCTCTATAAGCTTAGCAAGAAAGTTAACGCCTGTTTCACAACTACGAGGAACTGAATTCAGCCAAACTCTGAATGATCTTGGAAGAGGAGCCCAAGTTCCAGATGAGAACACAGCCTAGCTGACACTTTGATATCAGCCTTATGACAGTTTGAACAGAAAATTCAGCTAGCTTATACCCAGACCTTAGACCCAGAGAAAATGTAAGATAATAAGCTTGTGTTGCTTTAAGCCACAAAATCTGTGGTAATTTGTTAACACAGCAATAGAAAACTAATACTCTATGCATACCTTCTACTCCCAAGCATTGTGGAGTGCAGGTTGGCTATTGAAATTCCAACATTTGGCATGCCAGGTAATAGAAGAGAGGAGAAGAAAGGCAGAAAAAGGAGCCCTTCCCAATCAGTAAACTACTTTAAAGTAGCATTCTTGTAAGTACCAGGATTTTACTTAACTCTCCTAAACCAGACATGTGGCTATACCTCCTGCCAAGGAGGCTGGGAAACATACTTGTTTAGTGAGTAACTTTGTCACCTCCAATAATATAAGAAAGATACACTGGCCACCACTGGTGGAGGCACTGACCCTCTGAGATGTTAGTGACTTACTCATTCAAGTCTTCATGCCTTCTCTTCACCAGAGCTACAATGGCCTGACCCTGACACATTGTGCCAGTCTTATAGGAGCCAGAGGCTTTAACCAACACCTGGTGTCCATCCTTCCGCCTACCCTACTGGCATCTTTTCCAATTGCCTTGCCTTTTTTTCCTCTCCTATGACCCAAAGCACAAGTGCTGATCACACCAGACCCACTTACACTATTTCACATCATTCTTAGAGGGGAGAGCATCACTTTACTACTTTATGACAGGAATTTTTTACTGATCAGAGGTAAAAGAGGCCAAGGGGGTAGAATGAACACTGTAGAAAAGGATGTATCTTAAAGCTACTGAATCTAAGAGATGGACCTGATATCAAAGAAAAGAATGGGAAGAGATTTTAGAAATGTCATGGAGATAAAAGTCACCAGACTGGGCAACGATTGGACAATAGAGCATAAAGGAATAGAGCAGAAATGACCTTAAGACAAAATGAGCATAGGACAAAGGAGTTCTGCCAACAAAGACTAGGAAATTGGGTGCTAGAAAAGCCTGAGGGGGAAATCAGACATGCTCAGCAGGAGCCAAAGCCATTTCACCAGGCAGAGGCATTACAGATGGAGCTACAAATGATACAATGATAGGGAGATTAGGGGTAAAAGGGTAGATCTGGGAGTTGTTCACATATAGAAACATGAACTATGTCTGGGGTGCACTAAATACTAATTGCTTGATCACTCCATGAGGTGAAACATTTTGCAGATGAAAATGGATTATCATTGTTCTATCTTTGCAATTACAGAATATCATTTCTCTCACCACTAATGAGAACTCCGGGTGAGTCTCCACAAGATTTGGTACATTTCCTGGTCTTTGGTGATCTTGTAACACCAGGTCCTCCCTTAACTCCAGGCATTTCCTTCAGAAAGTAAATTCTTTTTGTATAAAAAAATTTGCCCTAGTAAATATGATAGAATAAAATGATATCACCGCCATGTGAATCTGGAGTGGCATACTAGAATTTTCAAAAATTAAATGATCCAATCATGTCTCCATGCCTTGTCTTCATAAAAAATTATTATAATTGAGTGTACACATCAATTGCTAGGCACTGGTAATAGAGAGGAATTGCAAAGACTAATAAAGTCAATACTTTTTAATAACCACATGACCATCTCCCTGCAACATAAGCATATTCCCCACAACAAAAGCAAAACCTAAGAGAGAGGTAGCCAATAGATATTTAGGAACACAGGTTCTAGAGTCTGAGAGCCTGGGTTTTCTCTCAGTCCCAGTGCTTAGTAACTTGGTCCATTATTTAACCTCTCTAAGCCTTGGTTCTTTTATTTATAAAAGAAGAGTAATAGTAATACCTGCTTCATAGAAGTATTGTGAGGATTAAATGAAAACATTTTTCAAGGCCTCAGCACAGTGCCTGGCTTAATAAATATTAGCTATTATTATTCAGAGAATTGCCTCAACTCTGTTTTCCTCCAAAGTGCTAATCTGTAATTCCAATCTGCTCACTTCCTTCCACCTAGCTCCACATGCCAAAGCAATATCCAACAACCCACATAAATTTCTGGAACCGGAAGGCATCTTATTAATTGTGTATCTAGCCAAGCCTGCACAACCAAGGATGTGTCAGACCCCTAGGCACTGGTATTGAAAAAGCATACGTAGTTGAAAACCACTAACCGACATGAAATTTTTCATTTTCCAGAAGAGCAAACTGAGGCTCAGAAAAGTGAAGAATCTTCTAGGGTCACAACACCATTTCCAGGGCCTACTTATTTATAGACCTGTCTCAGAATTGAGACTGAGAGCCAAAAGTCTTGACTCTGATTGCACAATTTTGGCATTACCTCAGGCTGCCTTATGGAATTCAACAAGCATTTCCTGAGAAACCACAGTAGGGGTCATAAAGGAGAATAAAATGGTGACCCTGCCAAGAATGGCATCAAAACCTAATCAGGGAAACAGGCATCGGTGCTAAGAATGCTAAGAGAAGTGCCAACATGGTGTTAAGATGTTTTAAGTGTTGCCTCTAACTCATGCAACTTTCATGAAGGAAGTAAATTTCTACTAGACTGTGAAAGCTAGGTAATGAAGTGAGGCATTCTTGGTAGAATAAATTCTGTGAGAAAAGGCCCAGAGGTATAGAGACAGTCAGACAGAGAGAGACAGACAGAGACAGAAAGACAGAGCGCTCACAATCTTCCTGAACAGATAAGGTGAACTATAATGTTGAACATTAGGGTTCAGGAAAAGCCAATTGTCCAAAGTATAGTATAAAGCTGCAAAGAGGAGAAAATACGCCCTCTATTCTCTTTTCAAAATATCCACAGAGTGACTGCCCACCACTGGTTCTAAAAGATGAGATGATAGAGAGAATGGCACCAAAAACAATGCATGTGGGTTCGCATTCTGAAGACATTCACGGGAATGAAGAGGCTCACTTCTCATTCCTTAGAAAAGTGGAAACAAGAGTACAGCCAACTCCTCTGTTCAAAGCTAGGGAGATAATATCGGGGGTGATTATGACAGTTATCATTTATATTTGATCTTACATAAGAAAAATAAGAAGGCCAATATTTTTACATTTCTGTCCTACCCTGGAGTTCGAATAAGCAATAACTACAGCTTTCCATCACAATATAAACCTGTTGAAATAAGAGAAATAAACATAGTTTCAATTTTCTTTACAGCCTCTTAAAATACTAAGAATAGATTTGGAGTAGATAAACCCTACCATTTTGTACTGGTTAGCTATTGCTGTGCAACAAAGCACCCCAAAACTTGGTGGCCTGAAACAATTATTTTACTATGCTCATAGATTCTGGTAGGTTAGGAATTTGGAGAAGGTACAGCATAGATGGCATATATCTGCTTTTTGAGGAGACTCAAGGCTGGAGGCATCTTCACTTATTGATGGTTCATGATGGCTGTGAGCTGGGACCTCAACTAGGCTGTCTGTCAGTACACCTACATGTGGCTTCTACATGTGGACTCAGAGTGGCTTCCTCACAGTGTTGAGGCTAAGCTCCAAGTGTGAGTGTCCCAAGAAAGCAGTACATAAATGCATGGTATTGCATGACCTAGCCTCAGAAGTCATATGTCACTCTTGCCACACTCTCTTACTTGAGGCAATCACAAGGTTGCCCAAGTCCAAGGGGAGAAAACATAGATCCCACTTTTCAAGTGGGGGACTGTCAAAAACACATTGAAGAAGAATACATGGGATGCAGCCATCTTGAGGACATACAATCTGCCACACATCCCCATATCTGGGACACTAGATATCAGTAAACAAATAAATGAATACTGTACCCTAAAAATATTTTAACAGAACTGCCAGTCATTTATCTAAGCATTAAGGAAATAGGATGGTAGCCAGGTTAGTTTTGATGGAAGAAGAAAATCTCTTTGGAGGGTAAGCCCAAAGAAGTACTACAGTCGAAAACTCTGAAAGCCATTGCTGACTCTCAAATTGAGGAGGGGAGCAGGTAACTCAGTCAATGCTAACAATAAAATTGTAAGTGCTTCCAAATTTTGCCCTTAAAAGTTTGTGAGGGGGAGTTTGTATTTCTATTTTTATTTTCAATAATAACTTTAAAATGCCATAGAGAATTTAAATAATTCTCAGTTGAGATATAAACAAACTTCTCTAAAAGAATTAAATATTCTTAGAATACTGGAAAAGTTGGTTTCCATACTTAATTCTTTGGACAATTTTTCTTTCATCTACAAGCTGTTAATTAGAGTATTGCTTGCCATCTAAAATCTGGGAGGAAAAAAGTTATCTCTTTCTAACTCTACTCCCCAATATTACTCTAGGAGACGTCAAACTCTTGATGAAAGGAATATCGTGTCAGTTTTAGAACTAATTAAATCTTTCTTGGAAATTAATTCTCTGAATATTAGTTCTACCTAAATTAAATGAATTAAATTCATTATTAAAAAATCAAATTGTTAGTTTTACCTCAATTAAATGCACAATAAATGTGATCAAATAACAAGTTCTCACTGTTACCTTAGGGATTAATAAATTGGAAAATAAATTCTCAGTTCCTCAACTGATCTAAGAATTGGCAGTGTAGGCAGAAAACATAAATGAACGCAGAAGAATATAAGAATAATCTTAAGATTTCCAGACTACAACTATTATTTTCCCTAAAACTTTGTCTTTCAGTTTCTTTGCTTTGCTGTTAAAAGATCTTTAACATTAAAGGAGCTGAATAATGGTCATTTATATGATTTGAGTATTTATAAATCTGTCCCAGATAGGTACTGGAGCACAGAGACCAATTCATATTGCACATAATTCAATATGCTTCTTTTTATTTCTCTGCTAAATAGAAAATAGTAACTCTCAAGACTGTAATCTCCTTTATAAAATGGGCCATTAATGATTTACAAGGGTGGTTTGTTTGGGGATTTTTTGCCAAAGGAAGGGAAATAAAACTTTGCATGAGTTTTCTTCCAGGCTGGCTTTTTCAGAGCACTGATATGAAAAAGTTATAAAACACTGTGAATAAATAGAACCAAGCCCAACCTCACTCCTTTGGCATCCTGGGCGCTTTATATCTGCTCTTTACTTGTTTTTTCCATCATTTTTTCCCCATCACCTCCTACTCTTCCTACTCTTAACCTCAAGAGAATTTTTCTCTAAACCCTTTCTGGACCCATGTCTAGGTCATTCTCTGCTTCTCCGTTGATGGCACCCTAGTCCTCTTCGCAGGTCCAAATCGAATGTCACTCTTGCCTGAAGCATTCTCGAATACACACAAGGATCAGTAATCACTCTAGCCTCATCTCATCTTGTAAGTAAAATACAACACTTATCTCTGGTTGTAATTTCATTCCCCAAATAGATTGCAAACTGCAAACTCCTTGAAGAAGGAAGCCTTGTATTATTTCATTGTTATATTCTTGTACAATGCTTTAAAGTAAGCTATTGATTTTGTTCATGTTTATAATAGCTCATATTTATTGATCACATACTATAAAATCAGTATTGGTTAAGCATTTTAAGGTACTATTTTAATTAATTTTCACAAGAACCTTATATATAATTGTCATCATTATTATTCTCACTGGAGAAAATTAGATTGTAGCATTTAAGTACTCTTTGTTCCCAATGTCACACAGTTAGCAAAACTAGTATTTGTACCTGAGCGTCAGATTCCATAGGCTAAACTCCTATCCTCTAGTTTTACCCACCACTTGATAGTCTCTAAATTATTTTAGATGAAATTCAAGAAATACATAGACTTTATTCACTGAAAATAAAGGTTTTAAATGGGTGAAAGAAATAGCTCAATTGTCTCCTATATTATCTTTGCTGCCTACAGAATAAATGACAACTAATCTCCAGGATTTGATCTCTCGTAAACCAACACCTGGATTTTCTTAAAACAAGATCGTTTTATCCATTAATCGAAGTAAATGCATCTTCTCTTAAGGTCATGATACCACCTTGAGTATTAGCAAAGCACACTACTAATTATTTCACTCAGATCGTGGAACATAAAAAGGAAACATTCTTCATTTTAAGTTCCTTGTATCTACTAACTGATAAAGAAGGGAATAAATGTTAGGTCAAAATAAGGGTTCAAACTGTGTCCACATGCCCAAATTACTGAGTCAAACATCCAATAGGCTATGGTATGTTTTTTAAATATGTTACCACTCAGATTGGTCAAATCAATTGAATTGCTTCCTGTATGACAGCAATCACTGTGTTGTAAATGCTTTTTCCATGTAGGTACATGGAAAATAGTAAGAGATAAACTAATTGAGAAACATTCAACCTAATCTTTTCCTTGTTCCTCCAACACATTCTCCACACTGTTGCTAGAGCAAGCTTTATAAAATGCAATCTTGGATGAAATTAAATCTACTTCATATTTATAGCAGCTTTGGTAGCAACCAAGATGTCCCTTAGTAGGTGAATTAAAAAACTGTGGGACATCCAGACAATGGAATATTATTCAGTGCTAAAAAGAAATGAGCTATCAAGCCATGAAAAAATATAGAGTAAACTTAAATACATATAACTAAGTGAAAGAAGCCAATCTGAAAAGACTACATTCTGTATAATTTCACTATATTACATTCTGGAAAAGACAAAACTACAGAGACAGTAAAAAAAGAAAAAAAAAATCAGTGGTTGTCAGGAACTGAGCAGGTGGGGTGGAGGAATGAATAGGCAGAGCACAGAAGATTTTTATGACAGTGAAACTACTATATATGATACTATATGGTAGACACATGTCATTATGTATTTGTCCTAAGCCATAAAGTACAACACAAAGTGCAAACTCTAATGTAAACTATGGATTTTGGGTGATTACGATGTGTCACTGTAAGTTCATCAATTGTAATAATTACCACTCTGGTGAGGAATATTGATAATAGGGGAGGCTATGTGTGTGTAAGGGGGCAGGGGGTGTATGAGAAATCTCAATTTTTCTATGAATCTAAAACTGCTCTAAAAAAAAGTAACATCTTCTAAAAAGAAAAAAGAAATGAACTTGTACCCCTACCTTTAACCTTATAAAAATTAACCCAAAATAGATTATAGACTTAAATATAAAACTTAAACTATAGAATTTCTAAAAGAAAATATAGGATAAAATTCTTGTAGCCTTGCTTAGGCAGATTTCTTTAAAAATATAGGTAGGATCCACAAGAGAATAAAATGATAAATTAGAATATCAAAATGGAAAGATTCTGCTTTTCCAAACACACTGTTGAGAAAATACAAAGACAAACCACAGTTTGAAAGAAAACATTTACAAAGTATATATCGGATAAAGAAATTATATCCAGAATATATAAAGAACTCTCAAACTCAAGAATAAGAAAACAAACGACCCAATAAAATAGGCAATAGATTTGAAGACACCCTTCACCAAAGAAGATATATGGATGGCCAAAAAATAAAGCACATTAAAAGATGTTCAACATCACAAGTAATTTGGGAAATGTTAAATGAAATCACAGTGACATACCCTTACATATCTATGAGAATGGTTAAAATTTTAAAAAGGAAGAGAAAGAGAGGGAGAAAGGACAGGACGGGACAGGACGGGACGAGACGAGACAAGGAAAGGAAAGAAAGAAAAGAAAAGAAAAACACCTGACAATACCAAGAACTGGATGCAGAGCACCTGGATCTCTCTTCTGTTTCCAGTAGGAATGAAAAGGTATAAGCACTTTGGAAAACGGTTTGACAGTTTCTTATAAGGTTCAATATGCACTCTCCACATAGCCCAGCAATTCCACTTCTAGGTATTTACTCAACAAGAATGAAAACTTATATTTATACAAAAACCTATACCTGAATATTCACAGTGGCTTTACTTAATAATCACCAAAAAGTGAAAGTAACCCAAATGTCCTCCAACTGTGACCTGGATAAACTATCTGTAGTATATACATACAATGAAATACCACTGACAATAAAAAGGAACAGACTGCTGATACACACACCAAATGGATGAATCTTAAATGCATTACACTAAGAAAAAGAAGCCAGATTCAACATGTTATATATTATATGGTTCCATTTATAGGATGTTCTGGAAAAGACAAACTTATAAGAACAGAAAACAGATCAGTGGTTGCCCGAAATAGAGGAGTTTACACAAAAGGGGCAGCCTGAGGCACTCTTTTGGAATGATGGAGCTATTTTACATTTGTCTGTGAGGGGTGGTACATGACTATATGCATTTGTCAAAACTCATAGAACTGTACACCAAGAAGAGCAAACTTTACCATATGTAAATTCTCACAGATACAAATTTTAAAACAGTGTAAGTTTTTTAATGCATACATGTCTCCCCATCACTGAGAGGGAAAAGCTCCACTTGCTTTCGGCCAGTATTCCAGGCTCTTCTGTTGTTGCCTTTCCTTCCTCCCTAGTTTCTCCTTCCCTGACCTCAGACAAGTCAAATCACTTGTGGTCTAGAAGTGACTTCACTGGGCCTCACCTTTCTGCTAGTCCATGGTCCTCCAGACATGCCCCGCCCACCACTTCTCAGGCTTTCCATTCTTGTATCCCACCACATACACCTGAGGCTCCAATCAGGCTGAATTCCTTGCAGTTCCCCAAGATGCTCAAGGCTATTGCATGCTCTGCCTGGGATTTTCTCTTGCTTCACTCTCTTTCATGTGAGCCTGGTAAGCAGTCACTTGTCTATTAAAATTCTGTTCTAATATTACCCGCCTTTATGAAACTTTTCCTGAAGCCTCTCCCAGGAGGAGTAGCTCCCCGCTATGTCCCCACTGTGCCATGTGTAGATTTCTATCATGGCCCTTAAAAACATCTCAGCTTGTTTCCACATCTATTGTAAACTCTGTGAGGGCAGAGACCCTTCTTATTCACTTTGTATCACCACTATCTAAAATATTTCTAGCACATAATAGATATTGGATGGATGGATTGATGGATGGATGGATGGATGGACGGATGGACAGTCGGATGGATGGACAAATGGACAAACTAATGACCTAATAAATCTCCTAATCTGGAATGCCCTACTGCTCCACTTAGAAAACTTTAAATTGTCCTTCAAAATAATATTTTTCATTACTCCACTTCTGAGTAGCCCACCCCAGGCATGTGTTCTAAACTTTTTTGACATTTATCAACTAGTACTACCTCTTTACTATATACATTTATGTAAAGAGGTAATTACACTAGACTGTGAGTTCTTCCAGCTCTAGAGTCTCACTAAACTCTAGATCACCAGCACCCAGGAGACATTGCCTGGCTCAAGTTACTCAATAAACCTGCGCTGGCCCAGCTCTTGGGATGAGTAACATCTATGCGTCCCTCAGTCTTCTCTGAGTCCTGGGCCTGATTAGGCTGTAGCAGTGCCTATAATAGGAAGTCTATGAAAAGAAGAAAAGTGATGCACATAAAGTTCTTACAGAAGGAAAAAAAGGCACACACTGTCAAAGTAAAAAGACATTCGTAACCAAACAGTAATAAATACTAGGAATTAGAAATAACCCTGAACCACACTTTCCTCTGGAAAAATAATCCCTCAAAGAAAGCAAGAGAGAAATGAACAATGGTAGAATAAGCAAAACTGCTTATATCAAAAGAATACTTGGAAGATAAAACATGAAGTGAGGGGAGACACACTATCTCTTTCCAAGCACGGAAAGTGTTTCGGGCTTGTTGCTCAGCACTACCTCCCCTGGCACATTTGCAAGTCACATAGTTTCACCTCGGCTAATGTCTTCAGTGTCCCAGGAATGATTTAGAACCTGCAAGGGGGAAATGATTCCACTAATGAAGTGGGTATGGGATTCTTGTTTCAATTTGGCCATGATACATTGAGTCCAATGCAGCAACATATGCTCTTCAAATCTCAGAGAGAGAGATTTTCAAAGAATTTGACCAAAACAAATATTTATGTTACAGAAGAGGACTTTGTGAATAATGAATTTTTCCAAAAGTCCCGTGTTAAAGCAGTACTCACAATTCTTCACTGAGATCATTGGCTAAGCACAGTCTCTCTCTCTCTCTCTCTCTCTCTCTCTCTCTCTCTCTCTCTCTCTCTCTCTCTCTCACTGCCTTTTGCCCTTTTTGGAGCTGATTAGTTCATCACCTAACAGGTACTAAAATATGAGTTTAATGAGTATGCTCACCCCACCGTGTAATCCCAGACTTGTACCTTAGCATTCTTTTCCCTGAATATAGAAGCCAGTTCTGCTATTTATCATAAAATTCCCATTAGTTATATAATATGCAAAAACACACTAATTTTTATCAGTCTTTTTACTTTTTCCTAGATATGTATATCTGTGTGTTCGTGTTTATGATGATTCCTTTATTTCATTAAAGGAGTCTTAAATTTG
>NW_006439717.1:5760417-5792734 GCF_000325575.1 Pteropus alecto
GACAAGAGAGATGCCAAAGTTGCAAAACATAAAAAGTTACTCTCGGGGTGCCCACACAGAAAATTTTCACTGCCAGTCCTACTCATCTAAGGCCCTAGAAAGTAAAGCGACATGACAAGGTACTGTGTGAAACACTGTGAAAAATCACACATCCACATAACTGACTTCTTCTCAACCTTCAGGTTCTAGTTCAAATGTCTGCTCCTTGGAGAGAACTTTCCTGAACACCTTCTCTAAAGCGAATATTCCCTGTTGTAATACATCATGGCATTCTCTTATATTTCTTCTCTGCATTCATCAAAATGTATAATTACTTCTTGTTTATTGTTATTTTCTCATAAGAATGCAAGCTCCATTAGAGCAGGAATTTTTACCCTCTTGTTTACCATTGCAGTCCCATTGCTTAGCACAGTGCCTGACACATAGTTCACACACACACACATGCACATGCACACGCACACACACACAAAACATATATTTGTTAAATGAATGAAACTTTATTGAATGTCTTTTGAGATGTTTCAAATCCAGTCGTGACCTTGCTGACATAGCATCCCTCTGCCCTACTCTATTGGTCAAAACATTTCAAATGCCCACCTAGTTTCAGAATAAGGACTATAGACCAACATTTTGCAGATATATTTTAAAACCACCGCAGCTCACTTTCTGGGCACAAATTATACAAGCAAAACGTATTTACCCCCTTCCCAAAATCTCTATAGTTTCATTACATTAGGGTATCAGCTTTCAGGTTCAGGATCTCATCCTCTAAATCAAATCCAAGTGCAAATCACCTTCCTTGGGTATAATTCTTTGGCCATGGTTCCTTGAGCACAGTTCCTCTCAATCTGAAGACTTATGAAATAGAGTGACAAGTTATCTGTTTGCCCCACATACCTAGCATACAGTGGTGGGACAAGCATAGGATAAGGTTATAGATACTCCCATTTATAAAGGGAGAAAACAAGCACACAGTAGTCTCTGGTCCACGGCAGTCCAGCTGGGCTTGTGCTGCCAGTTCCTTGCTTAAGGCCCAGTCCTACCTCCAAGGAATGATTCTCTGTGGTTCTTGGCTTTGCTCCCTATCCTAGAGGTTTCACCCTCTAAGTCATTTTTACTTTTCCATAAAAACCAGGCTGTTTGCAGGTGAGTAGGTTTCTCAGCCTCCTTTCTGCCCATATTAGTAAGAAAGAACAAAAGTCTCTTTTAATTTTGTTTTGTCTTTGTCCTTTTCAGCTCAAGCTGATACAATTCCTTTAAAATTTTTGTGGGATTTTTGTATATTCATATATAATCCACCCCATTAAACAAAAGTGCTACAAATCTCTTTAAGGCAAGCCATCTCTACCTTGGGCTTCCTGTGAGGTTGCTGTTGGAAAATTCCATTAAGAGCCTTAAAGTCCTATTGTTTAACAGAGAGGATCTGTGAGGCAAGCCCTTAAGATCCTTAAAAGATGTTTTGTCTGTTTGAAATGATCTATGAGACACCACCTGACATCTTTCTGAGATCTTAACAGAGGATATTACAGGACCACCATGGATTTGATCTTTGCCCTGAAACTATTCCTTAATTTGAAGTTTTTGCCATCTGGATAGACTAAGAATAAGGAACATTTTTATTTTCAAATAGATAGTCCTGGCATCTTAATATTTTCTCTGAACTTTTATTGAAAATTTAGCAGTTGCATTTTTGGCTTATCTCTCTATATTTGTATCTTAGCACAGACATCTGAAAGAAACCAGTTGGCCTTTTCAACATTCTGCCTGCAAATTTTCTTAGCCAGATCCATCAATTCATTAGGTACATATGCTCTTTTCCACATTACCGTAGGTGATAATTTCAGTAAACTTTCTACCGGATATCGTTGGCCTCCTTTCTTACAGTTTTCAATAAAGTTTTCCTCACTTTCCTTTACACTTTTGCAACAGATTTATCAAGGTCCATCCAGCTTCCACCAACAATTTCTCCAAGGCTCTTCTAGCATCTGCCTGCTGCTCAGACTCAAAGCTAATGCCACATGTTTTAAGTTTTTGTCATAGCAGAACCTCACCACAAAGTTTTTTTAATGTTTTATTTATCTACTGATATGTAACAAAGCTCACTTATACTTATTGTCTTAAAACAACAACAAACATCTTATTATCTCTGACAGTTTCTACAGGTCTACTGGGTAATTCCGGCATGAGGCCTCTCATGTGGATGCCATCAAGCAGTGACTGGAGTTGAAACAGGAGAGGAGTTGGAACAACTGGCTGCTGGTCAAGTGGTTCAGGTAGACCCAGGGATTCCTCAGGAAGTCCCTTTATGGGTTAACTCGGCTTCCTCACAGACAATGCTTGGGGCTCCAGCAAGAGTGCTCCAGCAGGCAAGGCAGGATCTGCATCACCTTTTATGTCTTCTCCTTGGATGTCACATAGCCTCACTTCCACCACACTCTATCGGGCAAAATAGTCAAAAATCCTACTCAGTTTCTAGAGAAAGAGCATAACCTCCACCTCTTATTAGGAGGAGTATTAAAAAAATTGCAAATGTATTTTACTGCTACATCGAGTAAGTAGCAAAGTTGTATTTGAATTATTTGCTTTTCATTAATAAAAAAATGGATAGATTAATTTATTCATTCAATTATTTATATATCTATACTCCCTTAATCCTCTGTGTATATCTTGTTAATAAGACATATCACATTGTTTTCAAACGATCTTTTTTGTGTGTCTGTCTCTTTTCTTACACTGTTATAACCTTGTGGGTGGGAACTCTTTTCTTCGTCATTATATGTCCATTATTTAATGCAAATTCCAACTCATAAGAGACATTCAAATAAGATATGCTGACTAAATGGATGAATAAATGGCAACTTTACCTTGTTTACAAATATTGAAATAGAATATTTTCTATTAAATAATGAATCATCAAAAACTAAATTTATGTTTCTATTCCATGTTGCCAGAAAATTTTGTTTCTATTAAGAAAAGTCAATTGTATAATTCATGTTTATATTAGATTTATTTTACAAACATGCATTTTCACATCATTTTTTGTACCACTGTTTGATAGAATAATTTACCTACACATAGAGTACAGTGAGGGTACAACTTTCCTAGAAACTAAGCAACTTAAGCAATGTCAAAAATACCTCCCAAAAGAAGGTTGTCCTAATAGCAGCACAGTACTGACTACCCAACATGGGGAAAATGACAAGAAAACAAACTGGTAAAGAAAAAAGGAAAAGCTTTGATAGCAAAGGTTTGGCCCTCATGAGAAAGAGTAACACACTTCTGCTATAATTTTGGATACATTTCCGTCTCAAGAGACTGAGCTAAGGAAATTCAGGGCATAAGAAATCTTTAAGTGCAAAAATCAGATGAATATATAGCCAGGGTGTTGAGGTGGGAAATGTACAGCTCCAAGAGACTTGTCTATTAGGAAGAAGGCAGAGTATAAGGCTGGATTCTTCCTCTGCATAAGATATTCAGGGGATAGAGGAATGGAGAGAAAGCGCACACTAATTATGTATGTTGATGTAGGGGGAGTATCAAGGAGGCACAAAACAAAAAAGAAAATAAAAGATCAAGATATTTTAGCAGGAGACCAAACAGTCAAATTCTCTCTTTACACCTCCATGCACCCTCACCCGAATCCCAAGTTCCTCATAAGATGAGGGTTGGTTGAGGAAGCTGCCACATGGTCATCGCCACTGAACAGAAAGATTTGGCTGATTTCCGGGCACTGCAGCCCCAGAGCTTAAAGGTAAACTGGGTTGTTTTATTGTTATTTTTAACTCTGTTAAACAGTGGTCCATTTGGGCAAAAGGACCAATTTGACTGGTCACACATGCAACTGTTTGGTTCCTTATATCAACTCATTTATTTAGCCCTGCAGAATGGTTTGAAGCAACTGTTTAAGGAACAACACTTACAACAGAAGATGCTCTTCAAACCCCTGTCCCTGGCAGGGAAAGGATCCATGCATTTTGCCAGGGTTTGTACAAGTTCTGGGATGGGTGAGTGAACCAGTAGATAGATGAATGGGAGTTCTGAGAAGTTGAGAAAGAGCTAGGATTGGACAGAGATGAATAATTATAAAAATGAGAGTGCATTTTTCCACAACAAATTCTTATTTGTTGAGAACTGTTTTTCTCACCCTTTATAAAACCACGTATATTCTCCCAATTCAAAAGTTATATGAAAACATATCAAAATAAAAGTGTTACATTTATAACAATCCTTTGGGAAAACTAAACCTTATCTCAAAGCACATCAACTGTTGATACCATGAAAAGCAACCTTATTTGTCATTAACATGATTGAGGTAATGTCAGCAGAGCTTCCCTCTCTACTCTGAGGTGAAGTCACACAGGAAAGAGTTACTGGAGGACATCATAATGACCCGAGCACTCATGTCATTTAATTTTAGTCTCTGATCAAAACAGTGCCTCAATCAAGTTTCCTGGTTTTTCGCACTGTTACACAATGATCCATTAAGGCAAGTGGATCAATTTGACCAGCCAGCCATGAACAAAATTTACAGTTCACTTGCAGTAGTTGGCATGTAGATACAATGCCTGAGAGCCAGTTTGGAATCTTTGTTTACCATACTATACATCTTTCCTAGTAAACAAAGAGGGGAAAAAAAATCAAATCTTTAATTGCATTTCAATGAGAACACTTTCCATTCCTTCACATACACTCTTCCATCAAAAAACCTAAATGTACTAATACCAAGTGAAGCATTTTATGCTTCTATAAGCAAGTGATTCAGTTTTTTCCTAAATTTTGGAGGAATAAACCCTTGAAACACTTCTAAGCTTCACCATATATTTAGTTGAGATGTGCCAGACAACTGCAGAGATAAAGTTATTTTCTTATCCAACACAGGATGAATGGCATGTAATTCATATACGTTTTACTATAGCAACAAGCTGCAGGAAATAAAACAAAGTAGATATATTAAATTTATGAGAAAATTATGCTAGAACTCATCATATCCGGAATTTAGTAATTAAGAAATGTAAAGCAATCAAAGTCCAGCACTTCGAACTGTAAAGAGTCTAAATTTTAAAGTAGACTTTTACATTTTATGTCTCAGTAAGTTTCTCACCAAAAATAATACTTAGACAATGAATTATATACAATTCAAAATAAAAAAGATCTAGTTTTCAAAATAATTATGAGATATTATTTAGTTAAAATCAAAAAAAGAATAGCAAGAATGAAGTGAAAAAGGTACTTGTATATTTCTGACAGCATGGTATATTGGCAAAATTATCTTTTAAAGGTAGTTTGGTAATAAATATCATGATTCATAGAATTATTTATACTGTTTAGCCAAGATTTTGCAATTTAGATAATCCTAAGGAAATAATTTTAAAATATGTGGGAAAAAATATGCTTTTCATAATATTATTTACAGTAAGAATTGGAAACAATTAAAATGTCCCAAAATTAAGGGAATAATTATATAATTTGGGGTACAGCCAACAATATGGAAATGGTTAAGTAAACTACGGTACTGCTAGGGCAATAAAATGCAAAGGCATGTTTTTCCTTTTTAGTAAGTTCCAAACTTGTTCCAAGGTGGTTATAATATAGTTACATTTTAAAGTCCTAGAAACCCTACCAATGCACTTGAGTGTCATGAGAGCTTCAACACGGAGGAAGTTTCACAAATAGCTAAAGAGGGAGCCCCATCCCTACCTCCTGACACTTAGATTTCATCAACGGTAGATGTGTTTCTCAATATTAAGACAGCCATTTTAACAGACTTCATGAAAATAACACATCATTATAATGTTCGTCAAATAATTACATTTACTACATGTTTGGTGCCTGCAACCACACTAGGCATGGAAAAGAAAAAAAGGCAAAATGTCCCAGCTCTTCAATCATTGCTGTCAAATAATCACAGAAAAGATGCAGATACTGAGAATGATCCTGCACGTGGGCGCACTTGGAGGCCAGATGCAACAAGAACGGGTGGACAACCTCTATCTGTGATATTTCCCCGAGGACATTAGTTTTGAACCGAGTCTAGAAGAATGAGCACAATTTTAACAGGCAAGCAAGTCAAGAAAGGCCATTTTAGGCAGAGACCAAGCAAAGGTATGAGAGCAAGAAAACCACAGTATATTCATGAATTTTAACAAAATGTAGGGAGCATCAGGACACAAAGTTAGAAGTTAGGAAGAAATCAGATCATAAAGAGCTTTGTGTGTCATTGTAAGGAGCTTTGGCTTCGATTAGGGATTCAGAGAGTTTTAGTTTTTTTAATCTTTCCATTTCAATTAGAAATATAAGAAAATTCAAAAATAAGGTTTTGATGTATAAAATTATAATACATTCTGTATGTTCAAATGCAGTTTCTCTGAGATCAAGCAATATGAAAATGGGGCTGTTTTGATACATATAAATATAAAGATATAAGTACAAAAAATTAAAAATGGGGTTTATGGATAATAGTTGTAATCCTATAGCAACCTCAGCACCTAATTTGTTTCTGTATTTTATTGTGATTATTCAGAGTCAATAAAATTTCTAATTCAAATGCTATTTGGTTTCTTAACTAAATTCTAGCAGGGTTGTTTTGTTTTGGATTTGATCTGGTTTGATTTGCCCCCAACATTTCACCTTGAAATCTTAGGCTATTCCTGCAATAAATGGATCCTGAAAGCATTGTATAAATTTTGTTTCAAATTTGAGTCTCTAAAGTATTAAACAAGTAAGTCATATACTTATCACAAATATTGATTCAAAGGCTGTCTTTTATCTATCTGCAGCAAGAGGTTAAAGGGGTGTCTAGGTTATAATTTCCTTTTAAGCTCTCTTTTTCAAATTTGTGTGTCTGTGCGCACACGCTGTTTGTGTATTCAGGTGGCATGGTCTAAAGGAAACTGGCCTCCATCACCTTGAGCAATCTGACTAAGGAGAGAAGAAGGTGGGGGGCCGGGAGCCTGAATGGAAGAGGGTGGTGGGAGGAGCAGGGCTCTTATAGTAGAATGTCAGTTAATAAAAGTGGAGGGCATGGTGTTAAGCAAAAATCATCAATATATGCTCAATCCAGGGGAGGAAGTTTGATGTAGAGCCAGATATGTACATGTTCGTAAAGTGTCTTTTCATGAACTGCTTATTATTTGCAAGGGGAAAATAGTAACTATACAGTCAGTGAGGAAACTGGCCAATACCATGACCAGATGATCAAAACTAACATCATATGCCTCCGGATGTGATGTTCTGAGACGGACACAGCGTCCCTTTTGTAGTATATTCATACTGGAATTATACAATCAAATCTAATCCTGACGAAGTATCATGAAACTCACACTTAGAAACACTCTAGAAAATCAGTGTCCTATAAATCCTTTTAAAAATGTCAATGTTATGAAAGACAAAGAAAAGCTGAGGAAATGTTCCAAACTAACAGACTAAAGAAACATGCCCCGCTCCCAGAATGCAGTATATAGTCCTGTACTGAATTCTGTACTAGAAGAAAAAAAGATTCTGTAAAAGACATTATTGAGATAATTGATAAAAATGGCAAATGCACTATAGATTAGATAACAGTATTATAACAGTATATAATTTCCTACATTTGATAACTGTACTGTGATTACATAAGAGAATATCTTTGATCCAAAGAAATATATATTGAAATATTAAGAAATAGGAGAGCAGAGTATATTCAACCTACTCTCAGATAACTGAGAAAAAAAAAAAGGGTAATCTCATGTGTATGCATGTGTGTATGTGCATATGTGTGTACGTGTGTGTGCTTGAAGGCAATAAATATAGCCCAAAATTGATAAGTCAAATACTATTCTAAGCATATTATTTATATAGAATCCAATAAGTAAAGGAAAATAAAGAGCTAAAAGTGTTTAAAGTGGTTTCCTCTGAGGAGCAGAACTGGGGAAGGAAGGAATAAGGAAAAGATTGGCTGCTTTCCTGCCAATTGAAACCATTTAACAAAAACTTAAGAATTTAAAGAAAATGACAATTACTGGTTTAAGTATTGGGATGAGAAGGACTACAAGCAAGGGAAAAACATGAGCATATCGCAAAGAATGGAGTAGAAGGAGCTGATGGAGATAATCTGTTGGAATTAGAAAGTTTTTATGATTATTCTTAACATTTGTGTTGTACTTTGTAACCTACAGTATTCACTTTATTATCTAAATTGAATCCTCACCATTTAAAAAGGCAATCATTAAACATCAGTTTTCAGAGGAAATAAGCATGTAAGCGAAGCATTATGCAAAGAAAACATCAGAAACCCAACCCTCACTTAAAATCTACAATAAAAATACCAACAGTCTGCAGCTGCCAGGAAGCTCTGAGGCACTTAATGTTTTATCATAGAATCTGTACTGGATTATATTTTAAGTATATCTGTTCTGTCTTCTTCCTTCAAGGTCTTTTGATACTTTATTCTTATTGGAAAAAAATTACTATTGAATGTCAGTCAAGTGTCTCCTCTTTATCATCAAGTCTCCCATAACCCAACACCCCCACCACCATCCCTCCCTCCCAGAAAAAGAACAAATGATCAATAATGGCTTAGACATTAGATATTTCTGTTCCCTGGGTTCTTTTTAATCCTCTCCAATTTAACACTCTGGCTGTAGAAAAAGAGGCAGAATTGCCTTAATCTAGAATGTTCATCCCACTCGGGCTACATCAGTTCCGAACCTCTCATCCCTCTACCCAGGAAGGAGGAGAAGCCCCAATTTTGATCATGAACCTTCTATCTGGCCTTGGGCAGAGCACTTTACCTGCATGACTTGAGCTGTAGTTCCTACAGTCCTGTGGGGTATGTACTATTGTTCTCTCCACTTTGCTATGAAAAAAAATAAAGCTAAGACAGATATAGTAGCCAGCTAAGGTCACACAGATAGTTAGTAGCAAAGCTAGGGTTCAATCCTAGAGTGTGTAACTTCAGAAGTTTATGCTTATGCATTGTGGTGAAGGCAGTTTTATTCTCGGGTGGTCTTACGGGGCCATATATTATCATTCGTTCCTTTAGCATTCACTTAAGGTTAAGTAGAGAAGGAGGTCTTTGTGAAGCAATAAAATGCGCCAGGCTTAAGGAGCCTTTGCTTCTAGTTAAACCAAAGAGTAATATATTCATCTTATCTTAGCAGTTGCTTAAATGTACTAACTCAATTTCTGGGTTTTAACTAGTGTATAAAGACAGGCCTATTCCTGAAATGCTACGATATGAAGCATCTGAGTCAGATTACACCAGAGCATGTGCTGGGCTATTTTTAGAACAGGGCTGTATATAGGACATAGTTTTCTGGTTATGTCACAATCTTGCAGGTGTGCTTTCTAGTCACATTTTGAATAAAAATAGATACATACATTGCTGATATAAAGATAACTGCAATTCAGTTTCTGCCCTTCAAGAGTTCCAAGACTAGTTCCGGAGACAGAAAAAGTAGAAATCAGGCAAAAGAATGTTAAAAGGAAATGGCATAATGGAGGTAGAGGAGCATCGATAATCATAATTTAAGACACTTTAGTAGCCTGCTTCATTTGTGCGACAAACTTTATTAGCTGCCAGGTGCTGGAAAAACAAGGATGCACAAAAACAGACACAGTCCCTACTCTCAAGGCACTTCCACCCTCATGGAGGCATCAAATCTGGTCAAACGCAGCCCAAGAGCAGAGTTACATGCTGAGAGAAGCACTCTGAAGGAACACAATGCTGTCCTTGGAAGACGTATAACAAAAGACTTGGTTTGGACAGGAGCTGGGACAAGCTTCCCTGACTGGGAAGCCTTCCCCTGTAGAGGTGATTCCTGAGCTGAGTGGGGAGAAAAGATGCGGCATTAATGAAAGGGAGCACAATGAGCCAAGGCCTTGAGATAAGAGAAAGCAGAGTCTTTCCAAAACCTTGCAAGAAACTCATGTGACAGGAAGGCAGAGAGCATGGGGAAGTGGTACAAAAAGATAAGGGTAAAGCACACGAAGGCCTGGCCAATGATGGTAAGGATATGGGGAGGGGAGATATAATAATTATAAGACTCTTCACTTCTCCATTTAGCACTTTGGTACCATGCCACTTAGGCAGCTTTCAATAGCCTTTTAATAGCCATACACAGTGACAGCAGTGTCACAGACCACTACAAATGTTGAAACAAGTCATGTAACCTCTTAGTTTCTTCAATTGATAGAAATCAACATTTTGGTCCAGGTAAATGTTTTTAAATCTTTTCAGTTGTGTGACTTTTTTTTAACTTAAAAAAAATGTAGACTCTTTTCCCTACCAAAAGCTGGTAGTACTTTTACTAAATGCTAACTGGGAAAATATGATAATAAATAGCCCCTATGTTTTCCGTCCAAACTTTAACAAATTATAGCAAAGTTAATGATAGTACCTACGTACATTTGAAAAATTGTAATTCATGGATGTATGCCCAATATGTGCTTTCTTTCATCTATAGGACAGAATTTGTTATATATATGGATTTAAGGATCACTTATAAAAACTATATGGCCCATAGTTCAGAAACCACAGTCCAAATAAACTATCTAAGCTTCATTTTAGCTCTGAAATTCTGATTCTACCAATGTCAGTAAGAATAGTCTTAATCCTTCTACATAATGGAGCAAATGTGAGAAATAACTTCTCCTTTGGCTAACACTGCATCTAAAATCTTTTAGATCATAAACTCTGCTTAAGTTGACTATAATTTAGTGAGATTCTAAACATGTGTGCTCTGCAGCTGATTAACAATTCTCTTTAATGTGTTTTTCAAGCTTCCTGAACCTCTTAACCTCAGCTATTCTGAACCTTGATGTCATCAGCCTTGATCTCCCTCTGTTCAAATTTTCTGTGGGCTTTGTTTTCAGACAGGCCCTTTCCACAGAATGCCTCCAACAGCTCCAGGCTGGCATCCTGAGCATTGCAATTCTGGGGACAGGGGGTGGGGGAAGGGCATGGAACTAGCTGCATATTTTTAATAGTTTCTATAAAAATCTCAAAGCTGAGTCTCTTTGACCTGAATTATGCCTTGTGCCCATCCTTGAACCAATCATTGTAGCCAAGAAGATGGAATTGACTGGTTGACCGAGTCAAGAGTCACCACTCAAACACCTGAGAGTATAGAGGTGAGAAGTTCCAAAAGGAAAATCAAGGGGGAATTATACGGACACTTGATAAGCCAAAACAATACCTTTTATGTCCTTCTGTACTCTTCCTATTGCAAATGACAGAAACCCAATTTATCTAGTTTTAGCAAAAAAGAGTCTAATTGGCTCAGATATTAACTGAAACCTCCAATGGTAGTTGGGCTTTTGGCAGGCTATAAACAAGGATTCAAATAATAATAGAATTCTCTCTCTCTCTCTCTCTCTCTACTTTAATATAACAATTAAAAAACCTTTTTCTGATTGCAGACTCTTTTGCTTTCTTTAGTCTTGGTTTCATTTCTAGACATGCTTTCTCCAAAAAGAAGTCCATACTCCCCAGCAACTTCTGATGCATATAATCTTAGCTCCTGAACTTTCCAAAGGGGAGTGGTCCTTTCTTTCTTTCCCACCATTTTGGACTTTGAGGAAGGGCTCAGAAAAGTACAACTGGGGCCACATGTCCACCCAGAGACAAGTCACCCTAACCAGGCAGGGCATGGACTATCTTGACTGAAAAGCTTAGAGCTTTTATAATAGTAATCTGAGTAAACACTTACACTTACTCATAATGCACAAGACATTGTTCTAAAAGGTTCACATATGTTAAATCATTCAATTGAAACAATAACAAATGAGGTAGGTGCTCTAATTATCCCCATTTGACAAATGAAAACTCAAGGCACAGAGAGGCTAAGTCATTTCTCCAAGGTCACACAGGGAGTGGTGATGCTGGGATTCAGAACAGGCATCTCATTTTAGAATCAATAGACTCATAAACTGCACTCTAGAGGATTAGGCAAATAATTTCAGACAGTGACAAGTACAAGGAAGAAAATCAAAGAGGGTGATGTTGAGCATGCCTTGGTATATGAAGGCTGCATTAGATGGGAGGTCAGGGGCGATCTTTCTGTGGAGGCAACACTAGAGTCGAGACTGGAAAGATGAAGTTTGTGGGAACAGTGTTCAGGCAGGTGGAACAGAAAGTGCAAAGGCTCTGGGGGTGAGAGTAAGCTTAGTGTATTCGAGGAACAGCAGGACAGTTATACAGACTAAAGAATAAACAAGGGCAGTGTGGGGGCGGTGCTCAAATAAGGTAGGCAAGGGCCAGGCCACGTAGGGCCCAAAGGCTATGGGACACAGTGTATGTTTATTATAACTGGATAGGAAGTCACTGAAGCCCTTGGAAGGAGTTATTTCAATCATTCCATAATCACTGAGTATGGACCATGAGCAGGGGAGAGGGGTCTCTGGGGTGCCCTGGGGGGGTCTAAGGGGCAGATTCTGCTCTCTGAATTTACAAACAAATTGTATATGAGAGTCCTCGCTGGGGTTAACATGTTTTGAAAAAGTACTTTTAATAACCCTATTCCAATATCTAGAATTTCTGAATCTGTCAGCTGGGGACACAGACCTGGTACTTATGTTTATGGAAAATAATTTGTACTGACAAGGCTGCCTGTTTCTTTTTAGGAACTGGCCTCACTGGTGGTGGTGGCCTTCATTGGGAGCCTCCCTTGTTCCAGTCTTTCCCTCCCTGTCTTTCCAACAATATAGCAGCCTTGTGTACTATTTTCCCAGAGTTCTTTGAGTCAACTTCACCTGAGAAAACTCTTTCTTGCTAAGGTGTTAATAGATTTCTTTCCTAGTTAACATATTTATATTGGAATAGCACAATGAAGACACCTGCTTTAAACCTGAAGGAGTGTTCTAATGCTAACCATTTTCAGAATTAAGGCAGGATAAGGCGGGGAGTCATTGGAGCCCCTTCAAATAGGAGTCACTCTGCATGGTTCTGTCAATATCCAGAAGAATGGCAGCTGACCCATCAACGTAGTTCCAGGAGCAGCTAGAGAGCTTGTGGGTACTGCTGGGATCAACTGACCCCTGTAGACTAAGTTCCTTCCCTGGGCTGCTACTGTTACTGCTGCTACTGCTGCTTGCACGGGGTGTGTGCGTGTGTGTGTGTGCGCGCGCATATGCACGCGCGTGTGTGTGTGTGTGTGTATTTAAATTCACGAGGAGTAAAATTGACTTTTTTGGTTGGTACCATCCTATAAATTTTAACACTTGTACAGATTTGCGTAATCAACACCACAATCCAAATACAGAATTGTTCCATCGCTCTCTCAGTCCATTCTCTCCTCTTGCACCTAACCCCTGGCACACATGATCTGTGCTCTGTAGCTATAGTTAATATATATTTTTCCAGAATGTCATATAAATGGAATCATACAGTCTGTAACATTTTAAGACTGGCTTCTTTCATTTAGCGTAATGCTTTTGAGATTCATCCAAGTTGTTGCATGTATCAATAGTTTGTTCCTTTTTATTACTAAGTATTATTCCATTGAATGGAAATTTATCCATTCACTTATTGAAGGGCATTTAGATTGTCTCCCAGTTTTGATGATTATAAATAGATGTGCACACATTTTTGTGTCGATATAAGTTTTCATTTACCTTGGGTAAATACCTAAGAGTGGGATAGCTGGGTCATGCGGTAAATGTATCAAATAATAGACAATAAAAATAGTTGTAAAAAATTGCAGAACCATTTTTCATTATAGTTATAATGGAAATAAGAGATGCTATAGAAATGGTTATTTTAGTACCTCTGAGTTCACCCATCTAAAAGCAAAGCAAAAGAGTAATCTTCCCTCAAAGAAGCAGCCTTTGGTAATTTGTCTTACTCAATGTTTATTCCTATTCACGGCTGTGAGAATTCATCCTAAGGGAAAGCAAGCACTTATGTCTTTCTATACTAAAGTATAGGAAGTATAGGGCTGGCTTTGTGTTGAGCCAAGAATATGTGTTGCTTAGAGGTAGCTTAAATTGGGGCACTGTCTGGGTCCACAGAATCAAGCAAAGCCTAGAATGAACTGTACAGAAGAAATGAAAGACTGGCAGGCTTTCTGCCTAAGCCCAAGGGAGGAAAACAAGCTTGGGGTTCTGCAGCATAATACTTGGTATATATTAAGCACTCAGCATTAACAATGCCTGAATCAATGTCATCCAAACAGCACCTTGAAAATGTAAGCAGATAAAGTTTTACAATCCAATAGCACTTCTATTGTTGGTTGTCTTTTCTTCTGATTGGTCTGAGTACCTGAAACAATTTGTGCATTCTAAATTGCTGGGAACTCAGATTAGCTAGCATCAAACCAACCCTCTAATGGAATCCGTCAGCAATCACACACAGCAAGAGGTTAAGCAAATCTTAGGAAAAGCTCTTTACTAATCAGAGGAAAAGCCACACTTCACTTATATTTTAACTCACCCCACTGTGTTAAACCCAATGAAAGGAATCAGAGATAGTTGTATAAAGAATATATATACATTTTAGTGGTAATTTTTGCAACTTTTTTTAACTTACTTTCCTGACTTAAATTCTATAATAAAACAACTTTAAATCACTTCTAACACAATTGTAAAATAGAAAAATTGATAGATGTGTAAAGAACATAATAGATCAAGGATCATGTCAGGCAAACCTACAATTATAAGAATTATGGTAAATGATAAATAGCAACTGGAGAACCTCAAAAGGCTTTCTGGCTTGTCTTGGATGACCACCCAAAAGTTTTTATTTCTTAGGCAAACACTCTGTCTCTGGAGTCTGGAAAAACTGGACTGGAACTCTTATAAGAACATATATTTTCTTCTTTTGGGTCAACGACCTCTGTTACCAGAACAGCTTCTCTCAGTGTGTTTAACACTTCTGCCATAGCTCCTTCCAGAAATCAGAAGTTTAGAGATCCTGTAACAGTTAAAAAATTTACAACTAAATGGCCACTCATATGGTTAAGTAAAAGTTTGCTAGTTCCTTTTCTCTTCCCCAGAATGCCTAGACAAAGATCACTAACTTTCATGAAGAATCCCCCTACTCTCTTACTACGTTACATTCACTTTTATCTTTCTGAGAAGGAAACAGGGCTACACATTCTATTCTTTTTTTTTAATTATCTAGAGTGCAAACAGGAGGTGGGTATTTTGTGGTCACCCTGGTTTGAAATGCTCTCACCTTCTCCTGAAGTGCCAAGTATCCTATTATCCTATGTTTGAGCATCACTCCTGTGATATTTAATTCTCGATGATTTGTTTTCTAATAGTTTTTCCATGTCTTTTTCCTCTAGTAGACCAGCTCCATCATGGACCTGTGCATGCATGTTCATTCAGTTTTTGCATCTCCCTTGATATCTAGCAGTGTCTTAAAATGAGCAAACTCTCAAGAAATATTTATTGAATGATTAAACTCATTCAATCATTCAACAAATATTTAGTGAGAACCTATTATTTGCCAGGTATTATTCTAGGCCCAGAGGAGAGCGGCAGTGAAGCAGGAAGATAAGATTTCTGCCCTCTAAGAGCTTACATTTTGGAGAAGGAGAGAGTCTGAGCTCTTTAGACTTGCATTCCATATGGGTATGAAAGGATTATTTTATTGCAATGATGAATATTCAGCCTCAGGTGCTATTTTAGTCACACAGATATAACTGAGGAGTGGCAAAGGGTATATTTTTTTCTTTTTACCATGTATGAATCATTCTAAATAAAGCAGTGCTAATATTGCAGCTTCCTATCCAAGAACCACATATAGCTCCACCTGAATACTTCTGTAGATTTTATTCTATCTTTGGATCTCTGTGACTTCTTAAATATCCAAAATTGATGTGGATTACTCATTGAAATTTGAAATGGTAATTTTTAGTCACAAGTAAGAATGAAAAATGAAAATGATTGCTTCAAGATCCTGCAAGATGTTTTGCTATAATTACAAGATTTAATAATGGCCAAGTCTCACACATACATTCCAAAATTCTGTTGAAATATTTGTGGGTCTTTTCCCTCTTTTCTTCTCTCTATATTTATAATTCAAAAGAATGAAAGGACTCTAATTGCGAACTGAAGAGAGTTCACTACGTTGTCTCTTTTTGTAAGCTACATAGACACAAATTACTGTTACATGTTACCTGTCTTTATCTTTGGTTACATTACCTGGTGATCAAGTCACACTTAGAGATGCTATTTTTATATAATGCCATAGGGCATATGCATAGATTTTTTTTAACATCTGACATTATATAACAGAAAAGCATTAGAATGAGTTCCAAATGAATCTTTTGTTTAACCAATTTCTTAAAAAACTCATCTTTTACATGTACCAACTTTCTCGTACAGTTAAACAATTACTATTCTTAGAGGTCAGTATGTATCCTATTTACCACATAAATGGCAGTGTGATGGTCTAAAACAGTTCGATTTCTTATTTTCCTTATATGCCTTCTTTCTGGTTTAAAAGCATTAAGGAATTTTGACATGATGATAAGCTGCTATTTAAAGCCCTCACTTGTGAGATTGGAATGCAATGCATTCAGAAGAAATGTACAAGCTATGCATTCATGCTAAGTCAGAGCCAAAAACACTGAGCATTGTTTAAAAGCAGGAAACAATTCACGTTTAAAATTTCCTTAACCTTGATTACATTGACTGTGGAGGTGATCATCAGAAAAGTCTGATAATATATTTAAGATTCTTATACAGTCTTATAGGAAGCAAAATATCCTGGTGATAACTAAAAACATTTCATTGCTATCCAGATGTTTTGTTCTTATAATGCCAAACATCTGGATGTTAAGAAACATTTGGAATACTGAGTGTGTTTTTAATGTTGGATTTTTTTTTAATGTGAACTTGTACTTCTATCATGTGGTCATAGTTGCAAAGTCAACCTCAGAACGTGACTGTTTTGTAGTTTTAATACTAGAACATAATCTCCAAAGTATATCTGGAAGAGGTTTCTTTCCCAGGTAGAATCCTCCTTGATTTCTGAAGAAATTGCATCCAGTTGTATAAGGGACGTTAATAAAAATAATACATGGATGAGTGATCATTATCCAATTAAGTTGACATTTTACAGGAGGGACCTTGCAAAGCCAGGGTTACCCATCAAGATGGAATTGAAGGGAACTTCATTTCAATTCAAAGAACTGGAGAGTGAACAGAGGGTTATAAGACTCATAGGATAATCATGTCGCTTAAAGCAAGCAAAACAAACTCTTGTATGACAGTTGAGACACCTGGTGATGATTGGCATATAGGCTGAAATTTCTACTAAGAGAAATCACTATAAAAATTTATAAGAAATATTAATTTCCTTGAAATTATTATTATGGAAGTAAAACAATATTTGATCTAAAGACATACTAAACAAATAAAATCAAATAGAGATTCGAAACAATTAGAAGACAGAAAAACTATCAGAAGGTATTTGGTATTATTACATTTCTTTATATGTAAACAAAACTCTGTTGATTAGGATAAGAGAAACTTTCCTCATTTATTTTGTATCCTTCTCTAGAGTTTTGTATACATCCTATATACTCAGTTAAATCCTGTTTATTCTAAAAATGTTTTTAAATTAAATGGCCCAGGCTTTAGCATTGTAATTTATGAGCTGCCTATAGAGAAAGATAAAAAAAAAAAAAAAATCTCCATTCTGAAAGCTAAATGCCTCCAGGTACTTTTTTCTAAGTTTGTTTTATCTAGACCAAAAAGTAATACAGATTAACAAAAGCCTCTAAAAGTTCCTATTTCAGTTATTTATTTATATAACATATATTTAGTAAACATACTACATGCAAAGCACGTTGTTGTGTACAGAAGAAAAACAAAAAGGAAAAAAAGAAGAGGAAGATACTTTCAGAAGTGATGGAATGCCCCCCACACAGTGACAAACATTTTATACCTGTGGGGTTATTTGAAAACATAATTACTACCTTCAACAAGTTTGCAACCTAGTAAAGAGGATATGATGGGTACTCTACTAATAATCCAAGGTAGAATGTGAGCAGTGCCACAAAATAAGCACAAACAGAATTGCATCCAAGAGCAGAGAGGGAGAGACCACTTTCTACTGGGAGGGTCAAGAAATCTCTCTCACTGAGAAATGGCTAGGGTTTCAAGGGGAGATGGTATGTGGTGAGTAGTAGCTGGGGAATCTAGAGGTCAGCATTTCCATGTGATGGAAAGTGTAGGAAATGAGTGGAAAATGAGCAAAAAGAAATGCACTTTAGCCTGTGTATAGGGTACATCAGCGCCTCCCAAACACATCGGACCAAAAGAATCACTTGTGTGTATGTGGGTGTGTCTATGGGGGGAAAATGGATTCCTTTGCTCCACCTAGACTGATTGATTCAGAATCTCCAAAATCCATTTTTGGCAAACATTTTTCTTCTTTAAATAAGCACTTGAAGTGACTATTAACATCAGGTAAGTTTGGGAAACCCTGTAATGTGACAGATAGAATTGAAGAGGAAGGCATTGCCTTTGGATGTTATCCAGGAGACAACCTATTTGCAAGTAAGAAGAATTCTCACCTCCCTGATCAATAAACAAAGTATTTCTAAATTTTCTTTGGCTGTATCCCTTTGATTCTTAAATCACATTCTTTTAGACATTTGGGAATTCAGACCAATCAGGTAAATGGAACACGAGTTCCCCACATGCCTATGTTGAGCGACTGAGAAACCGAAGCATGGATCCCCACAGCTGGAGCTGAGCAAGCAGCTGTGGCATTAACTGCTCTTATTGCACTGAATCGGGCTATGCTCTCGGTGGCGTTTTAACAGTCCTCTGAAGGCAATGAGAAATAGTTGTCTATTGCTCATGGCTCCCTCCAGGTTGCCTTAGACAGGGTTGGGACATGCATTGATTAGATGAGATATGTCAGGCTGGCTTTGTCTTTTTTGTCTCAACTATTTAAGTAGCGAAAGCTCACGAGCTACTGGGGACTAGATAAAATGAAAAGGCACTGGTGCCAGACTCAAACCTTTCTATTTTATTAATGAAGGCTCTCGTGTCTATGTCATGACATTGATACCATGCTCTTTATGAAAATGATGTTTTTATTGTATACTACTAGCAGAAGGCCATAGGGCATGACAGTGTTTGGAAGGCCCCAGGAGAGGACCTTCTCTTTTCACTTTGTACTTTTTTTTTTCCTATGTTATTTTTCTGGACCCAGATCCCTTTTTTTAAACTCCTCTCTGCTTGGCCCTGCTCCTTCCCGCTCCCCACCCCTTCAATCCTGTACGTCACCCTTTCCCGCTCCTTCTCATCTATTCATCATCTGAATTCATTCTCACACCACCAGAGCTGCGTCATATCCCCTTTACTCTTTCTCAACCTCCCTGCCTTTCTTTCCTGCCCATAAACTCCACCAGCCCATTTCGAGCTCCTTCTTCCTTGACTCTTTGTCCTTTCCTTTTGCTTTTGCTCCTTTCTGTGCCCTGCTGTCCAGTCTCATTCCTCCTATCTCCATGTTTGCTTCAGCATCTCTCCTCTGCCTCTTCCAGTCCTGTTCTTTGACTGCCCTTGATCTGCTGAAAGCTACAATAATATCACTAAATTCTGCTTAGAGACAGAAGAGTGGTTAGCAACAGAGGTGAAGAAGGAAGGGGGTTAAGAACATACGTTCTGGGCTCTACTCTCTGGCTCCAAATTAGTACTTCTTGGTGTCATCCTCATCTTTAAAATGGGCCTGCTATCAGTAGAGCCATTGCAAGGAATGAATAAGTTCATATATGTCAAGCACTTAGGACAGGGCCTGGCACATAAATATCAGGTGTTCACTGTAATTCGTTTCTTTGCTCCTGACCTGTAACTAATGTCTTTATTCTTAACATTGAACATGTCTCTGCACATTTGTCAGATTGAAACATTAGTATATTATCTGTAAAAAAAAAAAAAATAAATAATGTTATTCTTTAATTTCAAAAGAAGAGAAACTTTAATGTTTGATTTCTATAACATTTGTATGTCTCTGTGTCTGTAAGATAGTGCACAACAAAGTTTGTGCAATCACTTTCTCCTCTACATGCTCTACACACCTGCTCAAATAAATGACATTGGTTTTTGTGAGCAACAAGTTCACAAGCTGAAGTTTGGGTTGGCTCAAGTGATGCCTCCTTGCTACTCTACACTGAGAAATAGCAAACTTTTCTTTATCTTTTTCTTGTTTCTAACTATATTCATTGACCTGCACCTTGACAGTTGTTTAATGCTCATAGCCTACAAATCAAAATTACAGAAAATATAGAATAATGGAAAGAAGAAACTAGAAAGGAAGCATTTAACAAATTGCTGAAAGATGAGTACCAGCACCTTGGGGTTTCAGAAAAGTGGAGAGTTTCAAACAAATTCCCAGGTGATGGTCCTGGGGCCACACTTTGAGAAACATTGCTACAGACTTTTCTTCCCATCTATTTCCTTCATAACAATTTATTCTTTGCTTTTTATTCATTAAAAAATAATAGTATTTCTATTAATTTTTTCCTGCTTTAAAACAACTTAGTTTTTCATTGAAGTTACTGCCATTCATTTTACTTTCTTTCCTATCATCTCTATTTGTAAAGTTGTCCTAATTCCAATGAAATCCTCCCTTCCTCTAGCCACATCTCCACTCATCCTACTGCTGTCACCTGCCTACCCTAACTCTTGCTTCCCGCTTGCACATCCTGCCCAAATGGCGAATATACACTGGAATAGGGACTGTCCACTGGGTAAGGGTATAAAAAAAGAGGGGACTTAGCGTTGGGTTAAAGCAAGAAGGATGTTACCATAAAAATTTCCCAGGAGAGTGCTGAGCCAGGAAGGAGACAGGAAAACATCAAGGTCAGCAGCTGAAATGCTAGATGACAGACAAGAGATGTGTCAAGCTGAATGTCAAATAAGGATTCTAAAAGGCATCTGTCGCTTTTGGTTTCTTAGCACTCCTTCCCTCTTTTTCTGGTTGAACATCTGACTTTTCCTTTATGGAGCTGTTTCTCGTATACTTTGTGGGACTGATAATTTGGGACCCCACCATCATCATTATTCCAACACAAGAATACAAACTCAGTGAGAGGAAATAACTGAACTGTTGGTTCATGTTGCCCAGTGTCTAGAACTGTGCCTGGCACATAGTAGGCATATACTTATTGAATGAATGTAGGAGATACTCAATGAATACATGAACGGATTCTCAGGCTGCAATGGAATTCTGCTGCATTGCCAAAATTACATAGAACAGACTGCTGATTACTGGAGCCTGGATGTTATAGGATCAAAAATAAAAACTACTCCTTCTGCCCCCAAAATTAATTAATCAATTAATTAATTAAAATAAGCCCCAGCTGCAGGGCATATGGACTATGAATCACCAGTCCCATAATTTAAACCTGACTCATTTTAAGTTCCTCAGGGACAAGACCTTTATTTCAGTGTAGCTATCCTATGCTCTCAGAAGGTGCCTAATAGTTTTCTAATGAATGAAATATGTGAGTAAATATGCAAGGGTTTATTAAGAAGTTCAGACTGATGATGACAACACTTTAACCAAATCCCCTTCCAAGTTTCACTTTCTCATTTTCCAGCCTGAAACTCTTTGGTCCATAAACCAAATCCACATACTTTGTCAGAGTAGAAACATTGCCTTAGAACCACATAAACATTTCCTTCTGAGTTTACAGAGATAAGTCGAATACACGAGACAATACAATATATTTCTCTCTGTAGTTGAAGCAATTTTTAATGTACTACATTCTTTTTCCTCTTTATCCTCCATCTCTATATAATGTACCTTCTCACATTTATCTCCTCACTCTACCTTGTTGAAAATCCATCTAACTCTTCTCAAGAAACATTTCCCTCCACTGGAAAATAGCAAGATTCAGAGACTACATTTCTGGAATTCATTCTCAAAAATGACTCAAATACTATTTAAATGTGTTGATTGTCTAAAGCTTGAGGTGGGTAATTGGACAGAGGTTTCATTTCCTCACTTCTGGAATTTGCATATTTTTTCAACTTCACAACCATACATTAGCTTTCTTTTTTCCTCCCTTTTTTTTTCTGATGTTGACATCAAAATAGTCCTCAGTTACTACACAGATGCACCAACACATCTAAAATGACTTTCTCGCTTAAATAGTTTAGTACAGGAACTACAGTTGACCCTGAACAACATGGGTTTCAACTACGGGTACACTTATACGTGGATTTTTTAAATAAATACTTTAAATGTATCTTTCTTATGATTTTCTTAATATTTTCGCTAGCTTACTTTATTGTAATATAATATATAATACATATAACATATAACATATGTGTTAATTGATTGTTTATGTTTTCAGTAAGGATTCCTATCATTCCTAGGCTATTAGTTAAAGTCTGGGGGAGTTCAAAGTCATACATGAATTTTCAACTGTGCAGGGAGTTCAGCACCCCCTAACCTCAACTTTGTTCAAGGGTCGACTTTAATTACAGAAAATTATACCTCAAAAAAGTATTATCTGGATGATTTTTATTATTGAAGTACCATCAGTTTTTACTAAAATTATGTTTTTTCATGTATGCATGCATATACGTGTACATGTGCGTGAGCATGTGTGCATGCACACACACACACATACACACACATACACACACGAGAACTTGTGGTACTGCTTGAAGACTTATATACTACCTAGAAGTACAAAAATGTTAGGCAGTCATCACTGGTGCTGGCTCCAGTCACATAGTATCTCTTTTCATTAAAACAGAACTTTTTTCAGCAGTAAGAGCATGGCAAGACCTGAAAGAGGTCCAGCCTTTCGGCAAAGGAGTGCAGACACAGCTCTACTGTTTAACACTGAAATGCTATTTATTGGATAAACATTACATTGAAATAGCTAAAAAACACACAAGGCCATTACAAGAGTAGACTTTTTTTTGCCACCACTTATTTCTTTTTATGTTATCTCCTTAAAGAAGGACTTTCATACCAGAGCAACCTTGAGAAAAATGAGACCACAAAAAAGGCATTCATGGTGGTGATTTTCTAGACCCTCCATTCTATTATTTTGGGTATTTCTCTTTGAACATGGGCTCTCTTTCCCACAGCTATGCTTGGCCTCCTGGTTTGCAATGACGTTATGTCTATGTTGGTGACTTCTCAAACAGCCACTAGAAAAATCAGTGCCACAAATTTAATATAAAGAGCTAAATTCTAGCCTCAGTTGTTTCACTCTAATTCAAGGACTCTTTGACTATAAATGTAGTCTTGATATGGGCATTCTTTTTTTTTTTTTCTTTTTTTTATTATTTGTGGGGATGGAAGAGAAAATAAAGGTAAAAATAAAATCCATATGCCAGAAATATGTTACCAATATTGAATTTATTTCCTCTCAACTCTGTCAACTAATAATTATCAGGCACATTCTGTTTGAAAGACAATAAAATTCTCTGAGAGGTACTACAATGAATGAGTAATAATATTATTTTCAAAAAACTTACAACCTAGTAGAAATACAAGGGGAAAATAACTACCACACGTACTTTTAGGTGTATACAAAAAGAAAAATAGAAATAGAAATTTCAAAAGAACAGATATCTCCGGAGGAGAAAGAAGAAGGTAAATTAGAGAAGCTTTCACAAAAGAAAATGATTTGAGCTGGGTCTTAAAAAATGGTTGAAAGTTCAAAAGGCTAACATTGGAGAAAATAGAGGAAAAGGCATATGCAAACATCAAAAACAAGCATCAAAAAAAAATAAAATAAGGTATGTGTTTGAAGAACAGTGAATAGTCCAGTTGTGTGGCCATGACCCATTTGGACAGCATGTGCTGTGGTTTGTGATGGCAATGCCACCCACATACTGCTTCTACCATGGCTGTTTCTCTCCTCTACATGGCTCTCCAGCATCAGCTCAAGTCAGTGTCCCAGGTAAGAAGTAGGTTGACTTCAATTATAATTGACGTGGTGGAAGAGAATCAAGACCAGAAAGAAATTAGGTTAGACCTAATTCTGATCTAAAAGATTAGAAGATAAATTGATTGTATAGTCCTAAATATGAATAAGAAACTGCAGACCCTTAATGCTCACTGCCATTAGCTGTAGAACCAGATGAGGATCAATACATTTTTTTCTTGAAATAGAAAATGAATGATGGAAAGAATAAGAAAATTGATCACATGTTTGTGGTTGCTGAAATTATTAGCAAACTGTTAGATTTTGATCAATCTACCCAGAAATGGTATTCTTTCAAATTTTCCATATTTTTGTTAACATAAATACATATAAAATATGACCTATTTATTCAAAGGTTGTTTACATTCTAACCATTTCCCTGGGCAGATATGTCTTTGTCTAGATCATGCTTTCATAGTTCAAGGTGGGGATAAATTCTTGAAGTAGCCCTGCATTTGATTTTAGAGTTGAAAATCAGAGTATACTTTTTTTAAACTTTCCTCTCAGCCCTCCACTTTTCAAACTGAAATGCTATGACAGTATTTATGTTTATAATTTCCTAACATGACCAAGCAAGATAGAAAATGTAAGACTAAAAAGATTAATTGCTGCTGAAAATGCAACCCCATCACAATTTATTTTAAAAACCTAGGACTAATGAAAAAAGAGTTAAATATATTTGTTTTTAAGGAAAAACTTTCTTCAGTTCAACTCTAAGCAATGATTAATTGCAGTGATTTTTTCATGTGTTCCACTGATCTTGCTAGACTGCCTTCATTGAATTCAAGTGGCAGTTGGGGCTGAATAGCTTAATATCTTCTGGTATCACATGTCCTGCTTCAAATGTAATTACAAGTTTCTAGAAGCTGAATATAAAGAACTCATTTAGAACGTCTGTTCAGGTTGTTTATTATAGACCATACATACAGTTATTCAGAACTGTAAACTCATTCAGTTACTAACAGCCTTTTTTTAAAAAAATGAATAAACCTCTTGAAACAGGGAGGTTTTACTTTAATCAGGACCTCGATGTTAAATTTTGCCGTTAGACCAAAGTCCAAAACTGGGGTTTGATTTTGTGCCATTATGGTATAAATCGTTCATCAGTCTGTGTGTTCATTCTGACCTGGTTCTCTGGTGCTCACTAAACAGCCTTGGCATCTGAAAACCAAAAAAGAAAAAAAGAAAAAAAAAGAAATGCCTATACCTGCTAAGGAAAAATGACAGTCGTCAGTGTGAAACTATGAGTCATAGAGATGAACAGTTTATGGTTCATGCCACAGTTTTAAAGCAACAATAATCCCAGGAAAATCTGAATTAACAAATTGGTATCTTTAATGTGTTTTGAGTTTAGTCTGTGTTGTCATTTTGTGCTTTCATGTGTATAGTCAATGTTTTGTCCCTTGCTTTTCCCTCAACTATTTAAAAATCCTATGACACTAGCAAGTATGAAAAGTGACTTGTCACATGCTTGAGTGCTTCAGTTTCTGTGAGCCAGTAATAATATTACCTAAGTTAAACACCATTGGAATTTTCATAAAATTTTATTCATTTTTAATTATATCTTTTTTGAAACATTAGTAAGTTGATTTGTCCTTTTCGGTCAGCTTCACTTTTCCTCCCAGAAAGAAAATAGATTATCACAGGTCTTTATTTCATCTGGTAGCTCTCAGATTGCTGTTCACCCATGCCAGGAACAAAATTATGAAAGATCATCTATCTTCAAATACAACCTTTCCATATGAAATTGTAAGACCAGCTATCCTGTTTGGGAAATGACTGGCAAGATAGGGTTTAGTTACACAATAAACGGAATTTCTGCCATTTCTAACATTCTACCATATATATGTGGATATGTAGTCCCCACCATAATGGGCAAAAATTTTTCAGCTAATAACATCCCTGAACTACTGCTGCCAAGGGGACATTTAATGGGGTGCACAAGAGATGTCAGGTATCCATATTGCTGCCCAATGGGAAAACCTGTTTTCAGTTCTGACTTCAAGCAGAGAGTAGCTTTCCTCACCAGAAGAGAGAGATTTAATGCTCCCTTCCCAGTACCACAACATACAGAATGATGATTCCATTCCATCAGGACAACACAGAATCCATAGGATACACATATGAAGGAGTGCACAGTAACGTTTGAGATGAGGGTACTGCAATTAACTTGCAGCCATTATGCTAGTTTAAGTAAAGCAGGCAACCAGCATTTGTAGATCATTTTGGAAGGAAGCCAGCAGATATCAAAATGTCCTGGCCATTGCACAAGCAGCCTCCGAGGTACCAGAACTATTCTTTTGATCAAAGGTTACTTAATAGAAAGAATGAGAGACTGACTTCAAGGAGCCTACATTTTAGAAGGGATCAGGGAAGAGAAAATAATCACTTGGACAAATAAATAATGTCAAGTGCTAGTAGAGGTATGAAAAACACAGAACATGCTAAGGTGCTAGAGGTGGAAGATGACAGCTGGGAGCATTGATTTTAGTTAAAACTAGTGGGGATGGCCTCTATGAAAAGGGAATAGTTAAACTGAAATTGGGAGCAGATAAATTCAGCCCTTTCTGTGACCTCAGTATTTTATTCAGTCTATCTTATTCCCAAAAATTTTTGAATTACTTATATATTGTGTAGACTTAGTGCATAGTTTTATACATTTACTGTATTATTTTAAAATCGATGACAACACGGACTAAACTCAAAACACGTTGAAGATACTGATTTGTTTGTTTGAATTTTCCTGGGATTATTGTTGCTTTAAAACTATGGAATAAACCAATAATGATAAAATAGTTTTTATGTCATAGTATTATCATGAGGATTTAACTAGATGATGCATGTAGATACTGAGCACAGTGTCTAAAATATAGGAAACATTCAAAAACGACACTGACTTATATAATTTTCATCATCATTATTGCGAAGTAAGTCCTAGATCCCAATCAGGAGAAATGTGACCCTTAACTACCCAAAAAAAGGAAAACTGAAGCCCGTCCCTGAAGAGCCTTCTCCGGACACATCCTCAACTCACTACAAAGCAAGCTCGGAAGATAAAAAAAACAATACGCTTAGAGTTCCAGTCAAGATGGCGTAGTAGGTGAACACTGTGCTCCCCTCCTCTCACGACCACATCAAAATCACAACTAAACTACAAACAACCACCACTGGGAGTCACCTGAACAGAAGTCATTCAACTGGGAATATACATAAGAGGCCACCTGGAGACTGGTAAAAGAAGCAGAGATCCCTCTCCATTCACAACCACCACTTGCGGGTCCCACAACCGCAAGTGGTGGTTGTGAATGGAGAGGGATATCTTGGTGGCAGAGGTCCCACAGAGGAGCGAAGGGTCCTAGCCCCACACTCGGCTCCGCAGCCCACGGTTCCAGTGCCAGGAAGCGAAGTCCCCATAACCTCTCGTTGTGAAAACCAGCAGAGATTGTAGCTGCGTGAAACAGAAGCTGCGGGAGTCACAGACATTCCCCTTAAAAGGCCTGTGCATGGACTTACTCACTGACAGACTCACTTGCTCTGAGCTCCGGTACTGGGGCAGCTGCTCGAACAGCACCAGGGCGAAGGCTGGAGGGGTGGCTTTCTCCCAGACATAAGTCTTGAGCCCTCCCCCACTTCCGGCGTGCAGACGCAGGCAGCCGCCCTATCTGAGCTCCACCAAACTAACACTGGTCGCCCTGCCCAAGTAATTCCCTGAGACCCCATCCATCCCAACTTGCGGACCCACCCCAGCCATTTTCAGTGTTTTTCTTTTCCATACAAACGACCTGTCTTGGCTCATGCTGTGGACTTTTCTAAAATCTCTCAAAGGTTCACAAAACCCAAACAAGCAGCATCTGGCCTCAGAGTGCCCTATACCTCTTGCTGAGGCCAGCACTAGCAGCAGCCCACCTCAGTTCCTGGCGTGGCCTCTTGGAACACCTCTAAGCTCAACGTGGGTGGCAACTATCTGCAGATTGCTTGGTGCCTCTTGCTAGGTGACCCCAGGCAGTGCACAGTCTGCAGCTGAACTTGGCATGCAGCAGGGCCCCCTCCAGGAGGCCCTCGAACTAGCGTGCCCAGTGGCCAGCTTCTACCAGAACCATACCACCACCCAGAGCTGCATCCAAGGAGAAGACACCTACAGGGCAGACTGAGCAGGCACCAGAGTCCTCCTAAAGAGAATCCTGCACCATAGGGTCAGCCCCTCACTGACCAGTCTTCACACTCAATGAGCCCAAAGGTCATTGACATGCAAACAGCAACCAAGGCTCAATTACAACAGGAAGGCACAAACAACCCATACAAGGGACACACCTGGAGCACCCAGCTCAGGTGGCCAGGGAAAACTGCCACTAGGCCCCACTGAACACCTACTACATAAAAACACTCTACTAAGATTAAGAGACTTAGGAGCCCTAACTAATATATGGAAACAAACACAGAAAGGTAGCCAAACTGAGGAGACAAAGAAACATGTCCCAAATGAAAGAACAGAATAAAGCTCCAGAAAAAGAACTAAACAAAATGGAAACAAGCAATCTACCAGATACAGAGTTCAAAACACTGGTTGTAAGATGCTCAATGAAATTAGGGGAAGAGAAGATGAACTCAGAATATAACAAAGAGACAGAAAACATAAAAATGGAGATAGAAAACATAAAAAGAACCAAAGATGAAGAGTACGATAATTAAAATGAAGACTACCTTAGAAGACATCGACAGTAGATTAGATGAAGCAGAGTTTTGAATCAGTAATTTAGAAGATAAGATAGCAGAAAACACCTAATCAGAACAAGAACAAGAAAAAAAAAATCCAAAAAAATGAAGATAGTTTAAGGGGCCTCTGGGACAATCTCAAGCATACCAACATTCACATCAGAGGAGTACCAGAAGGAAAGAGAGAGAACAAGAAATTGAAAACCTATTTGAAGAAATAATGACAGAAAACTTCCTTAATCTTCTGAAGGAAACAGACATACAAGCCCAGGAAGTGCAGAGAGTCTCAAACAAGATGAACCCAAAGAGGCCCACACCAAGACACATCATAATTAAAATGCCAAAGGTTAAAGACAAAGAGAGGACCTTAAAAGCAGCAAGAGAAAGGCAGTTAGTTATCTACAAGGGATCTGCCATAAGACTGTCACCTGATTTCTCCACAGAAACTTTGCAGGCCAGAAAAGATTGGCGGGAAATATTCAAAATAATGAAAAGCAAGGACCCACAACCAAAATTACTCTACCCAGCAAAGCTATCATTTAGGATTGAACAATAGATAAAGAGCTTCCCAGACAAGAAAAAGTTAAAGGACTTCATTACCACTGAACCAGTATTACAAGAAATGTTAGAGAAACTTCTTTAAGAAGAAAAAATATATACATGTCAAAAATATAAAAAATAAAATGGAAATAACTACATATCTATCAACAATTACTTTAAATGAAAAAGGATTAAATGCTCCAATCAAAAGATAGGGTGGCCGAATGTATAAGAAAACAAGACCATTACACATGCTGCCTACGAGAGATTCACTTCAGATGGAAAGACACACAGACGGAAAGTAGAGAAATGGAAAAGATATTTCATAAAAATGGAAATGAAAATTTCATGAAAATGGAAATCTGGGGTAGCAATAGTTATATCAGACAAAATAGACTTTAAAACAAAGGTTATAACAAGAGACAAAGAAGGACCCAGTAATCCCACTTCTGGGTATTTATCTGAAGAAATCCAAAAGACTACTTTGAAGGGACACATGCATCCATACGTTCACTGCAGCATTATTTACAATAGCTGAGATGTGGAGGCAATCTGGGTGTCCATCAATGGATGAGTGGATAAAGAAGAGTTGGTACATATATACAATGAAATATTACTCAGCCATAAAAAAAAAACTGAAAAGAATGAAATCTTTCCATCTGCAACAACATGGTTGGACCTAGAGGATATTGTGCTGAGAGGAGTAAGTCAGATAGAGAAAGAAAATGCCACATGATCTCACATACGTGTGGAATCTAATAAACAAAATAAACAAAAGAGAAACAAATTCATAGCTACAGAGAATATTTTGAGGGTTGCAAGATGGGAGGAGAGTTGAGAGGGTAAAAGAGGGGAAAGGATTAAGTATAAATTGGTAGTTACAAAATAGTCACGGGGATGTAAAATACGGCATAAGGAATATAGTCAATAATATTGTAATAACTATGCTAACTTCTCTCAAATTCATCTAGTTCCTCAGCTGTCCCTCACCTCCCAGCCCCTACCCTGCTCAAACCCATGCCACATACCACAGGAGTCACCACTTACGCTTAGAAACTGATTCTTCACCCACTATGCCCAAATATATGAGGAGACAGGGGAAGCAAAAATAAGGACAAGGGACAAAGAAAAGACTGGGAAGAGTTATGCTCCCGGTACCCTCTGGGAAACTCTGGACACATTTTGCTAAAGAAACATTGTTATTCACGGTTTTTGTTTCAAATAGTCCCATTAGTGCTCCTATACGGTGATGCCTGAGAAAACAAAGTATCTTCTATTGTGGGTCATATAAACTTTGATGGCTAGCCTAACAGCGTGACCTCATGTTTCTGTTAGAAAGTGCATTATGAACTGAATGCATTTTTACAAATGTTTTGTTATCTTGACCACATGTGGTAAGCAAAATAATGACCCTCCAAAGATATTTATATCCTAATCCCTGGGACCTGAGAACATGTTATCTCACCTGGGAAAAAGGATTTTGTAGATGTGATTAAGGTTAAAGACCTTGAAATTGGAAGATTACCCTGGATTACTCAAGTAAACCCAATCTACTCATGAGAATCTTTAAAAGTAGAGTCACTTTTTCAGTTAAAGCCAAGCAGTGGGAGATGTGACTATGATAGAAAGGTCAGAGAGATGTAACATTTCTGTGTCTGAAGATGAAGGAAGGGGGTCACAAGCCAAGAAATAAAGGTGGTCTCTAGAAATTGGAAAGGTCCGAGGAAATTAATTCCCCTGGAGCTCCAGAAAGGAAAGCAGCACTGTCCACACCTGGATTTTAACCCAGAGCAACTCATGTTGGGCTCCTAACCCAGAGAACCATAAGATGATATATTTGTGTTTTTTTTAATTATTATGTTTGTTGTAATTTGTTATGCCAGTAATATAAAACTAACACACCACTACAGTAATGTGTTTTTATTTTAGGAACTTTGGAAATTTGGGGAAACACATAAAAACAAATAAGAGTCATCCTTAGTTCTGTTATGCTACAGTATCCATTATTGACTTTGTGGGGTATATTTCTCCAGTCTTTTTTCTTCTTACAAAATCAAAGCACACCTTTAGCCAGTCTATTTTTTAAAACACAAATATATGCTTTTTCCCATTTAAGTAAAATTGTATTTTACATATTATTTTTTATAATCTGTTTTTCTTCTATATTGTGTGAATAATTCCCCACATCATTATATATTTTCTATAGCAATGTTATTTTGGCCACATATTATTCCATCTTATAATTATAAAATCAAAATTATGTTAAAATTTTTTCTAAAATTGACTATATTGTATTTACTTAGAAAGTTGTAGTTCTAGATTATCATGTATACATTTTATATTATAAATGTGTAAATATATACACTTATAAACCCATACCAGTACTATATAGTATCATGTTATTTTTCTATCACGTTGTCTTTTCAGTTCCCACACAAAGACCTTCCAATTTAGAAGTTGCAGATACATCAAAATGACCTATGATCAGTCATGCATTGGCCAGGTGTCAGGACAGGAAAGGGCAAAGGTTTATAGATCGGCTCAATACAAGCACACGTATTGTACTATATAGGTTAGCTATATCTAACTTATCGAAGAGTCCCTCTCTGGAAAGGAGATTTTGTTCAATTTTCCATCAAAGATAGGAATCCATTTAATACCATCTCACAGAGGGCAATCCAGCCTTTTCCAAAATATTCCCAGTGACCAGGAGCACTCTATAACATAAGCTACTTCATGTTAGGGCAACACTTATTAATAAAAAATATAACATTCTATTAAACCCAAGTCCGTCCCCCTCTAATTTCCACCCACTGGCATAGTTGACTCTTAGAAGCAATACATAATATTGCTATACCCTCTTCGCCACAGTAGTTCCAAAATATTTGAAGACAACATTCATAATCTTGAAACGTGTAGATCTCCTGAAGAAATGTAATTTTGAGATCATGATTGTACAATAGTTAAGTGTGATCTCTCTTAAAATCAAGTTGTATGAGCATTCCGTCGCCAGTCTTCAGAAAAGGTCAGCAATTCACTTATAACTCAGAAGGCAATAAATAGAGCTATTTGGCGCTCGCTCTCTCTCTCCCTCCCTCCCTCCCTCCCTCCCTCCCTCTCTTCTCTTCTCTTCTCTTCTCTTCTCTTCTCTTCTCTTCTCTTCTCTTCTC
>NW_006439717.1:5792774-5811467 GCF_000325575.1 Pteropus alecto
CTCTCTCTCTCTCTCTTTCTCTCTCTCTCTCCCTTTTGGCTTTACTTTCCTGGATCTAAATTTCAAAGTCCTGGAGATACTAAAAACATTACAAGGCAATGAGAGTTAAAAATGATTTCTTCCTCATGGAAGACAACAAGAAGCTATGCGGAGAAGTATCTTTCCAGACTATTGCAAGCTAAAGAGAGGTTAGAGATGAATGGGCAATATTACCTAGTTTTATGTTACTCTATTTCCACTGTTATTCACCTAGTCTTGATTGCAGTCCTAACAAAATATTCCAATCTTGTCTCAACTGTTACCTGGGTATTCAAATAAAGATCATGAAGCCCATTTGGTGGCTAACAGACAAAATTACCCTCCTGGTAGCAGCAATTAGCAAAAGAGCTTTAAAGTAGGGCTTGCAAATAGGTGTCATCTTTAATGCCAACACTAATCAATTAGTAATGGCTGCCTAGAGCATTGTTGAGAAATATTCTGAGGCCAAATCCAGATTCAGCAGAAAAGAATGCTTTGACCAACTACTGCTATAGATCATGAATATAAAGGGGGAGTAGCAACATGGATGAATGATGAATGCCATCCTTGCCCTAAAGGAAGTTGCATACCAAGGAACATGGGAGGGTCTGCTTTTCCTTTAATTAAAGAAATAAACACTTCTTAAGGAAGAAAATATACTAAGAAAGTTATCACTTACCTTATAATTTTACACCACAATTTTTCTAGGACCTTTGCCTCCATTTCCTTTAAATAATGATCACTCAGCATGGTCTTCAGATCATTTGACATCCTTCATGGGGCATGTTCAGGTTTATCTCTGTATCTTCTAAAATGCTATGCCCACATCTCTCTGGAAAGTGGTGGAGCAATGAACAGTACAGCCAAATATACTTCCAAGTAATATTGGAAACAAAGAAATAGAATAAAACCCACAATGCAACAAGATCAGCCTCAAACACGTTTATCAAATCCAAGAAAAACAAAAGACGTACATCTAACAAGTATGGCACCACCAGAAAAAAGAAGCAGACAAAGAACTTAAGAAATATTCCCCCACTGGAAGAAACTCTAGTGCTAGGATAAACAAATTTTTATTCTGTATTTTTTAAAAACTTGATAATTCAACAATTATTGCAGAAATAAAAGGTAAAACACTCACTAAATAACATTTGAAAAATAAGACTTATTTGTAGAGAAATGTAATAGTAGAGTTTTATAAATAGAAAGTAAAACTACCTGGCCTGAAATATAATTATAAATGTTCAACATATTCTTGGACTTTTCTAATTTATTTGTCTACATATCTGATGAGTTTTCAAATGTACGTGAAACCAAAAGTCACAGGGCAGAACAAAGTTGAACAGTGTCTAGTCTTCCTTGACAGAACTATGTGGTCTCTAATTAAAAGCTGTGCAGTCCAAAGACCTATTATAAGGCTAGCTTGGTCCCAGGAGAGTCATGGGATTTTGCATTTATTGTTGTGTTTTTGTTTTGTTGCTTTTAATTCCAAATTTGAGTTGATTAAATCAAGTTCCCTGGAAAAATCCTCTCAAAAGGACTCTAATGAGAAGCTAGGTTGAGTCTTACCTAAATTCTTGTACAGTTTAGCCTACCATCTCAATTCTCTAACAACTGCTCAGCCTGGCATACCAGCTGGTAGGATGAAAACTGACCATGAGCTAGGATAATTAAATTCTTCCTGCTCTGCTTTTATCAGATAACTTCTCTGTGTTCCCAATTCAGCCATGACCCAATACTTTCTCATTTATGCAAATTGTAGATGTTGTGTCCAAACTAAGAGGCCGTAAGAGAAGCAAGGTGCCAAATAAAGACTGGGAGGTCAAACATGTAAGTAATAAAAGTATTTCTTCAATCATGTTCATCAGTCCTAAACTATGAAGACTTGGTTCCAAGAGTGCAGATGTTTTTCAACAAAGTAGGAGCATTTGGTACATTTTTGGCAGATGGCAAGATAAAGTCCATTTGCTTAAGAAGCCACTCCTTCTTTGATGTGGTTAATTATGACCTCTTGGGGTACATACCAACCTTATCAAAATCCATCTGGGTAGTGCTCTGTGTCTTGTAAAAATGCCTCCTGTTGCTTTACTATTAGTATTGCTTTCATGCCAACAGTGTTCCTGACACTGTGTGATCCCAGGAAGGTCAAGTTCCACACCAGTGACTTGAAACTCGAATAAGACAGACCCAGAAATTGAGACATAAAACTACAGGTGAGAATGTGAGCAGATCTGAAGATTGTTTTATTTTCATTTTTCTTCATCTTTTCTTCTGTTATCCATTAATCCATAGGTTTAATTTTTTTTCTCTCCTTTTTGTCCCTGCGTTACAGAATAGAACTTGCTGATTGTAAGGGAGAAATATTTTTCCAAAAATGCCAAAGTACATAAAGAAAAAGTGAGTCCTCTCTCACCAGTTCCAGGGCTAACAGTGAGGTGTGTGTTATTCCAGACTTTTTACCAGTGTGTATTTTATACATGACTTTCAATGTTGTTTTTCTTTAAAAGAAAAAAAAAATCAAAAGTTTCACACAGAGACATTCACACAAAATGAGTTTTATAAAAATTTTTAGGAGAGAAATTTTAAGTCAGCTAGGTAGATTAAGAAGAAAAAGAACCAAAGGATCGATATGGACAATAGGAAAAAAGAAAAATGAAATTAGGAGATGAGAGAAAAGTCTAATGCCATCCATGAATGACAAATTAAAAGAAGACTTCACTGTAGCCCAGAAAGTTGAACAGAAGCAACAAAAACAACACATACACACATACACAGAGATGTCTATTCTATTCTCAGTGATATACCAAGGACCTAGAATAGTGGGTACTTTTGTGTTTGGTTGGTTTTACTTACTAAATGAATACACGATAGCCTCACTTCCATTGTGTAGACTAGATCAAATTAGAACCCAGGAAAACAGGGACAAGTTTATAATAGTTAATAAGACAAGAAATTAGCTCAAGAAAAGTATTTTGAGAAAGAGGAAAAAATTGACATTTGATACTGGCTTTTACATGTGGAAGAGGAAAAACATAAAGGTAAAGTTATATAAAAAAGTCAAGATAGATCAAATATAGGTGATGATCATGGCAGACATAGAGGAAAAACCATAGAAGTATTTGAGAAGATAGCCAGACAAGATGAATTGCGGAGCCCAGGTGAATGGTGAGCATTTGTGGAGTCGCAGCATGTGACAGACTCTTTCTATTGGTTTATTTTATTCATCAGTAACCCTGTGAGGGAGGGATTAATGATATCCATTTAAAGTTATGGAAACTGAGGATCAGAAAGGTTTGGTGTCCTAAATCTCTCAGTTAATAAGTAGCAGAATCAGTTTTCAAACCCAGGCCTTAGTCTTCTAAGCCTAAGCCTCATTCCAAGTGACCAAAGCTTCCTCCAGAGCAGTTTGTTGTAGGAATGGGCTTTCCAAATTTATAAACAGTAGCATAAAATTTTGCTACTCAGAAAGTATTATAGGGACCATTAGCAATGGCATCACCTGGGAACATAATCTTGGGCTTCCATTCCAGAATTATTAAACCAGATTCTGCATTGCAACAGATCTCTGAATAACTGGTATGCATCCTAAAGTTTGAGAAGCACTCTCATAGAACATCGTATTCCCTTAGAACTCAACACCGCCCCTTTGGGAAAATGTCAAGGATTCCCTACAGCTGAAAAGCCTGTAAATAATGAGAAGCTACTTTCAATTTGGCCCCTGGAAAGTTGCATATGGGACCCTCTTTAATCATTTTGTCCTTGTTATGTGCATATCAGACAGTTCATAGAGTGGAACAGAGTAAAAGTCAAAGGCCACGATTGCTCCAATTCAGCAAAGAGTGGGCCAATGCTTCTCAACAGCATCCACCAAAAAAGCAATTTTCTGCCCAAGTTAATTCCTCTCCTTCCTGTCCAAACATATTTGACAGCCAATTATGGCCTCATCTCTACTGCTTAGACCTCAAACACAACCCCTCACATGCTGTGCATGAGTGGTAGGGATGGGAAAGTGTTTGCTTTGGAAACTCACTCTATGTTTCTGTGCACTAATGGGGTTTAAGTAATTAAGGCCCAGAAGAGCAAGGAATTCATTCTGGTGTGGTCCCTCCCACTCATCCACAAGGTGCAGCTGGCTCTGGGCAACTAAAAGCAGAGAGCTCTCCAGGCTTCTGAGCTCTGTCCTCAGCTACCCAATAGCACTGAGAAAACCACCTGTCCTTTCTGTGCCTCAATTGCCTCACCTGTAAAATAGGCCTCGCCTAGTTCACAGGGACACTAGGAGAATTAATTAATGTTTGCAAAGCTTTGAGATTCCCTAGATGAAAGTGGCTATATAAGTGTAAATTATTATTATTATTATTATTATTATTATTATATAAAGTATGGATGACAGATTAAGCATGGGATTATACGTCAACCTCCTGGGGGTGGTTCATTTCTGTATAAACAAAAGTGTCGTACACTGTTATTATCCACCCTCCTTTCCCATGTCTGTTCAGGAATGCATCATCATGTTTGCTAGGCTAATAAGGCAAAAAGAAGTCTTTCTTAGTTCATTAGCAATGAACTCAGATGGGATGGTAATGACTAAAGATTAGAAAATCTATTGAGGTATGTATCTCCAGGATCAAGCATATCCTGCAACCCATATAAATTATAATAATTGGTGAATAGGTATAGAGACGCTTCTGAAGTTAGCCTACCACTGAACCAAATTACCAAGTCAATCCAATTAAAAGTTTGCATTTTCCTTTCAGACATACTGTAAATGAAAGTATAAATCTCCCCCAGATGATCTCTCCATACAACAAAGTTAAGGAAATCTGTGGAGGATTAAGGCCACTTCTGCTCACTCTGAGCAAAACTGAATCAGCTTCACAGCACATGTTCAGTTCTTTCCTTTTGCTAGGACCTGGCCCTGTGCATGTACTGGGGTTAGAAGTTCCAGGTGCCAGCCAGGCAGAGCTACCACATAAGGAAAGCAGAACTTTTGTGGAATAGCTAAATAAGGAGCACTTAATGTGGGGTCCCACACTCTTATGGGCATCAAGGGGTCTGTGAACTCCCTGAAATAGCTGAAGGCTTTTATGTATATGTGAATTTTTCCAGGGAGAAGGTTCACAGCTTTCAGAGATTTTCAACAGATTATGTGACCTAAGAGGATTAAGATCCAAATATTTTTCTCCCATTTAATTTCGCTATTCTTGGATACATAAAATTTCAGTTCCCCTGAAACTCTAATTCACACCACTTCCTGATATGGAAGTGATAACTGCATCTGATACTATGGTTTTCCCAAAAATTTCTCTATTATGCTGATTATTTTCATGAATATGCTTGATAAAGTCAACATGAGCCCTATAACCTGAATCTGGTTCTGATTTTATGTTTAGTTAGGGACACATTGTTGTTCCAAACCTTTTTCCATTTGGAATTACATTTGTGCTCTGCAGTCCATGTTTTTGACTAAACTTCCAATGCTTGTACTGTTCATTTAATTGCCCTTTAGCTATATTAAAATGATCAGACTATGATTGAAATTTGATGGAGAAGGAACTGAGTCTGAGAAAGTAAGAATCTTTATTTTATTTCAGATAAGCTCCTGGAAAAAAAATGTACATATTTTCCAAATCAATCAATCGGAATTTATTTGGCAACTAAGCAATCCCACAGGCCCCAGTTCCCTTATGTGATTTATGAGAACTTCTCTTTCCAGTAAAGTGAAGAGTACCTGGAGAATAGCTTCTCACCCAGCAGTTTTTAATTGTATCTTCCAGGCTAAGCCAGGAATCAGAAAGAAGCACAATGGGTTCAAAAATTCAAAGAGTGAAAGAAGAGATGGAACAAATTCTATCTGGAGGCAGAACATTCTCCTTAAATTACTTTCTAGCTCAATGACTCTGCATTTTTTATTGATGCAAGTATTAATTCAAATGTTGGTTGATACCATAATTCAGAGAGGATCATGACAGCATTGGGTGGTATAAGCATTTTTTTCTAATGATATAAACCACCTTGGCATAGTGAAAAGAACGTTGGACTGGAAGCTAGAGGGCTTGCGTCTTAGGCCACCACTTGCTTCCCATGTGAGCTATCACTTCCTTTTTTGTAAAATAAGGAGGGTCTACCAGATAGCCTCTAGTTCTAAATTCTATACCTATGGAACACTAGACAAATATTCTGAAGATTATTTAGAAGCATTCCTTTCAGGTTTCTGATGTCCCTGATACCACAAAAAAACCTTTATTAAAAAAGTATTTTATGCTAGGAGGGGAGCCTAGTGAAAGATATTCAAGATAAAGAAGATAATATCCCTGCACGCAAAGAGCTCCCAATCTAACAGCATACCATTTATATAATATTATGGGATTTAGCTAGCAGAATCAGCAAAGTTCCAAGGACACACAGTGGGAGAAGACAAGGCAAGGGCATTTAATACAAAGGAGGCAACACATACAAAGGCATGGGAGTATGAAATGCCTGATGTGATGAGAGAACAGAATGAGCCCAGGACCCTGCCTCCTTCTCCACACTTGTAAACCAGGTCAGGCAATCTGAAAGGAAATACCAACGTCTCCTGATCTCTCTCCCTACAGCTAATCTGTCTCTACCTACTTACTTTATTCTAGACTCATTTTTGGTGCCCCCTATTTCTAAAGCCAAGCAAAAGACAGCCTCACTCCAGAGAGAAAGACCTACTCAACACTTCCAAGTTTATCATCACTGATCATTTCTTTACTCCCTTAACATCCTCTGGCTCTGTGTGGTTTGTGCCCAATAGGAGGAAGGGTGGAACGGAAGACTGGGGCTGCCTTTGTCCCTTTCTGCTACAGGGTGAAGAACTATTTCACTTCCACCCAATTTCCTGCTCAAATGTATTCATTTCTTTTCCCATTGTTCAGTGATTGGCATTTCCCGAAAAGCTCTTTCCTCTTTCCATATCTTCTGTTGTAAAAGAGTAACCAGATCTCTTTCCCGGGAGTGTAGGGTGAGAAGGTAGAGTTTCTGAGCAAAGTACATTTTAATTAAACATTAATGTGTTGCTTTTCATAGAAGATGACAATATCAAGAGGGCTCTCTGTTTAAATTAATTTTCTAGCAATGGTTCTCATTCTTTCGTCTCATTTCCTTTGAGACTAAGGGAACATTACTTGTAGGCAATCAAGCCAACAGTACAAAATCCAGAATTCATACTCAGATCTTCCTGAGTAATGTTCATGCTAAGATACTGTATTAACTCATCAATATCAAACTAGCAATCACCTGCAACAGTCTACAAGTCTTATGCTATTGATTAAAGTATAGTTTCCCAGTAGTATTTGGTTAAATAACAGCTGTCCCCCTCAAAAAGGGTTTTATAATCAATAATTTCAGATTTAAAAAGCTAAACAATCTCTCTACTACAGGACTTTTCAGAGCCTTTAATGCACTAATCTGGTTTATAAATCTTCAAGAAAGTGAGTCACGAATTTATTACACCATTTATTCCTAGTGGAAATATGAATCACCCCGAGGAACTGTGAAACATCTCAGTTGCCAAGCCTCACTTCTAGGTCCTGGGAGTCCACAGCAGCCCTGGAATTTACATTTTACCAGACCTCCCAGGTGGCTCAAATGCAGATAACCTATAGGTTGAGAAGCTCTGACCTGGACTGTTCCCTAACAAAGCTCTTCAGAATACAATTTGGGAAATGCAAATGCTGGTACAGGGAATTAATGGCTAGATCAGTCAAAAAAAAAAGAGGGGGAAGGCTTATTTGTTTTGTTCCACTCCCTATCATTCTCATTCACATTAATTTGAATATATTTTTTATTATAGGTGCAAGATAATACTTTATTAACAAAAAAGGGCACACTAGATTGAGAGGGGGCAGCCAGGTATTAACAACAAGACCCCAAGTTTCTGGCATCCGAAATTATTCTAGCAGAGCTAATAGTACCAGCGTTGAGGTTTTTGTTGTTTCGTTTATTTTTAAATGTGATCTTCCAAATCAAAACATTTCTCCAACATCTTTTTAAAGCCAAAGAAAGAATGGAACACTATATTTTGGAAGTGGTAAATGTAAACCATCTTAGCACTTGGCAAATTATCAGGTTTGGTCTCAAGGTTTTTGTGGACATTGACAATTAACCACTAACACCTCTTAGCTATCAACAGTCAGGCACCAGAAAGTAAACACGCCAAAGGGATTTTGATTCTTTTGAATCAACAATATGTGAAATGGGGTCATAGCTGTACCAAGCCAGGAATAAAGTGTTAAACGTGCACTGGAGCAGTGTCAAATTGGAGAGTACTCCTATTACTTCAGTAGGATCTACTCTGGACTCATTCGCTAATTAAGAAACAGTACCTTAGGGTACGCAATGGTAGGCAGCACTTTGGTAAAATGAAATCAATATTTCAAGGAGGGAAAGTGCAGTGTTCTCAAAATGCAGGGTAACTATGTTCTAACTGGGTTTCTAGAGACAGTGCTGTGATTGAATGAACGTAATACTCATTACCTGAGGATAAGTAAAAGTCTTTTAAAGTGAATCAACTTAAACACAATATTTTGTTTTTAAAAGAAGAAGAAAAAAATTATAAAGTGAACTGAAATTAACATAAGTTTATTATTTCATCTATCTACGGATCAAATGGTTATAAGACATCATTTAACGTTAACATTAGATAAGATTCACTGAGTAAAGACAACTTAAACACAATATTTTGTTTTTAAAAGAAGAAGAAAAAAATTATAAAGTGAACTGAAATTATTAACATAAGTTTATTTCATCTATCTACGGATCAAACTTTGGTTATAAGACATTTAACGTTAACATTAGATAAGATTCACTGAGTAAAGACAACTTTGTGAGCTCCCTAAGGCACTATTTTTTATTTGACTTATTTTCAAAAATAGTAACTCTGGGCATTCAAATATTTGGCTATGGAATTCCCCCCTTTTATATAATTTTAGAATCATGTATTATTAGAGCTATAAAGGAGTCTTAGAGATCACAGAATCTGTATTATCAAAAGACTTTCATTTATAAGTAGTGGAAACTCAATGTGGTTTGAGCCAGTTTCTCATCCAACTAAAATACTTACCTGACATTAAGAATCTTTTCTCTCTGCCACCCTCAGCTATGCTGTTCTTTTTGTTGGCATTATTCTTGGGCAAGCTCTCCCCAAAAGACCAAAATTGTTTTTTGGCTACTTTATGATTATATTTCACTTACCATAGCAACAAAATAAAAAGCAAAATACCCTTTCCCAATAGTTTCAGTCTTTGGTGTGATGTAAATGTTTAACAATTGGCTTTCCAGAAAAAAAGAAAATCTGGTTTGTAGTATTTGCCAATTTCCATGGTATAAATATTCCCACCATGACGAATTTGAAACTACCAATTTGCCATCACTAAACATGGAGTCAGGAATAGACGTGCAGTAGTTTCTTATATAATATTTCCACCATATAGATAAAACACACATAAATAATGTCAAGGTAATAACGAAATATAGTAAAATAATTAGAAAGTTATGAGTTTTGATATAATTCTATTATAAGTTTATATAATCTAATTTTTAATAATGGCTGTGTCTAACAACTGATTTGCAAAATTTCTAGAAATTAACACTGGCTCTTGCAGACTTGTATGAGCCAGTACACCACTGGTCTCATCAGAAATCCAGAAGGAACGTTCACAGGAGCCTGGCTTGTGTCACATGCCCATTTGTAAATTCATCTCTGAATCCAAAGGGATGTGGTATTCTAACTGGCCAAGCTTGGTCGTTTGCCTGGGAATGGAATGAGACTGCAAGCACGTAGACCAGGAAAGAGTCTATGATGATGAGAAAGAGCAGTTCTACAATAAAAATGAGAGAAATAGGCTGGGTAGGCAAAACAGCAGATACCTATTTTAATAGATGAAATACTACACATATAGATAACTAGAGTAAGCATAGAATGTATGGTCTACTTTGAGAGTAAAAGAAGAAATCCTGTTAATTACTATACTGGAACTACTGATAAAGAATTGAAGGCCAGGTAGAATAACTGGCTGGCTTAGAGTTCACATACATCAAATGAATTACCAGAGCCAGGACTAGAGACCAAATTTCCTGATTCCTAGTTCAATACACCCCACAGTCCTCCATTGTAATGGTGTTCCATTTCTCTTTCTTTGGGATGGTTGTCAAACAAAAAGTCCCCTAAAATGAAAGACTGGAATATACCTAGCAGTTGAAATTATCTGGTTTACTTTTTAAAATTGTATATTGTACTTTCTACATTTCAAAGTTTCTTATCCAACATTTTAGCTCACTACATATTACTGGTGAGAGTACAGAATGATTTGACAAAACTAACAAAAGCCTTAAAATCTTATATACCTTTTGTCCCAACAATTTAATTTCTATAAACTAGTTTAAGGAACTAATCACATATGTGCTCAAATATTTTACTTTAAGGATGTTTATTGTACCGTTATTAATAAGAGTGAAAAATTAGAAATAACTTAAATGGTCAGTCATAGACAAATATTTATATACATCATAATATATCAGTCTACTAAAGAGCCATAAAAATGATGTAAAGAAAAAGAAAAAGACACAGAAAAAGAAGTCTATAATATATGATCACATATTTCATAGGAGGAAAGCATGACTAAAAGGATCGACCATAAAAAATATTAACAGTGATAACTCTACATTGAACAAAAGTTGACTTTGTATTTTTTAAGATTATTATTTTTATGTCTTTTTAAAGATTATTAATTGTTCAAGCCATTCAACTACTTTTAAAATTCCTGTGCTCTGTTCATTGTAATGTACATTCTTTCTTTATGTCCCCATGGCTTCATTCATCCTGGTTTAATATCAGTTTAAAACTTTTTACTGAAGATGAATCCATCCTGTGGCAAAAATAAAAGGAATGAGGAGAGTATTAAAGAAAAACAACTAAAGAAAAATCTCTACATAAACATTCAGGAAAAGAAGCCTGATTTCCTAGTCTTGCAAACATTATGATTTGCAACTCCGTGCTGACTTTTTCACAATTTTTCTAATTTTATTTCAACTACTTACTTTGGGGAACTGTTGTAAAACAGCAGATATAGATGTCAGTTCAGATGATTTCCAAGAATCTCTCCTGTTTCCCACATAAAAGATGAATTCAGACAGTCATAGGCTTTTAAGAATCCAGAAAAGACTTCACTGCAATTTAAGAAACTCTGCAAATTTAGTTTATAAAAGAGTCAAAGGATCTAATTTTAAAATTCATTTAACCAGAGGAAATTGAAGGAATAAAATTAACTAAAGGATATGAAACAGGGAGGAGAATATTATAATAAATGAATTTCTGTAATATCATTTAAAGGAAAGTTGATGAATGCAATTTTTAAAACACACACATTTCTTTTGTGAGTTATAATGAATTTTCAGGGTATCCAAACTCATCTAATTGAAGATAAAATATTGCCTCAGCAACACACATAGCCAGGAGCCCCGAAGGTAGAAATCCATTTCTCTAGAAATGTATTTATTTTGCAGTTAAATAGTAAGTGGAGTGAAAGAAGAAACAAAGATGCTTCTGAGGAAATGTTCGCCTTGGGGCCCAGATTTTAAGTTACTGCTATTGTATCAGAGAGGACTACACTTGGAAGTTGAAAATATGGGTTGGGGTCTACTCTCTGTGACTTACTAGATCTATTATCCTGGAAAAATAACTTTACGTCTCCAAATCTCAAATTTTCTATCTTAAAATATGAATAAATCATAACAACTAGAAAGTTGTAAGCACAAATTGGATACTCAATAAATATTTGTTAAACGAATTAAAGGTGTTTATGAGATTACCTTGCAAACTGTGCAGATAATAATATTTCTGTTACTATAGTAACAGTGCTTGATAACATATACTACTTATTTATTTTCTGTGTTTTCTGCTCCCTGTTCCTCTCACCCCCAACAAATGCAAGCACCATGAAAGCAAGACATTTTGTCTTTTCTGGTTTTGTTTCTTAATTGTTTTCACCTTTGGAATTTAAAACAAAGATCTTAGGGCAGAGAAGTGAAAATTACTATGGAAAGGTTTATGTTTCTCACTCTCTCCTCTCATATAATCTTGATAACCAGACTAAGATATCTATCGCAGAAAGAGTTCTTGAGTCTGAATTACCAATGCCTCGACATAATGAATTCAACATTTTCTTAATAAGAACTCATCCTCATCTCGGTAGGATGTGTTTGAGCTGCACCAGCACACATCTTGGGTTGAGAAAGCAAGGGGAGATTTAAGGCAGATCAACTTATATGTTACAAGAAGCAGATCCCTCTTCTCTTGACCATAAACTCCACGAGGGCAGGGATTTTACTGCAGTACCTAGTACAGAGCCTGTACCATACTATCCTTCAACAAACTATTGTGAAAAGAAGCCTTTGGGGGATGAATTTTTCTCTCTGATTAGATTTCAAAGCTGCTCCTGGGCAGTAGAAAGGCAAGTCTAGAAGATGAGCCTGGAGTCCAAGATAGTTATGATCTTAGTAGAGTAGGATAGAGACAGAGACATACTGAGTGCAAGGAAAGGAAAATATTGATGTGCAACTGAAGAGAAGAAAATATATTTTGTGGATTAATCATTCCTTAAAAAGAAAAGCCTGAAGATGATGGAACCACATCTTTTTAAGCAGGCTATAGCTCTTGGCCTAAGGTAAACACACAAAAATAAATCAGCCAATAAGAAGGATGTGAGTTTTTATATTTTGAAAGTCAGCTACTAAAAATTGCCAACCTCTTAAAATAATTTGCTCTTGGTCACCTAGAACAAATACAACAGAGAGAGAGAGAAAAAAAAGCCGAAATCAAATTTCCCTACTTAATGCCTTAAAGCAGTTTCAGTTTTACCTATTTCAGAGGCATTCACCAGAAAATGAATTCCTTTTTTCTCTCAGACAAGTTCAGCTGTCTCAATGCTTTCTTCATGTGCGTTCTAAATTTGACAGATAATTAAACAGTAGTTGGGAAACTACACTTCCCAAAGTGACAAGCTACCTTTTAAAATACCTTATAGTTACCTGAAAAGTCTCTCTCATCTCAAAAGTTGTGACTTCCTCAGTTTCCCTAATTGTCGACACCTCAAGGAGGTAATTAAAGTTAGTTCTGCTCTATGCAGCGCTCTTAAAAAACAATGTTCCTTTCAGACTTCTGAGTGTAAAAAAGAACATAAAGTTGCATTTCCTTTTAAACCTGGTGTAACAGACTCCTAGTTAAGGCTCCATAGAGATTTCCTGTAAAGCAAGGAGCTGTAAAAGACCCAGAGTTTCCTGCCACACAACAGTGACACAGAATAAAATGAAGACTGAAATGATACACTTTGTTAACGTGTGCTGCAATTCTTTATCAATGCTATGGAAATTGGAATGTTCTTTCATCCTTCTGAACTTTCTCGAAATGACTACCCAAATTCCCTTAATACATAGGCAGAAATGCTCTTGGCAAGCTTTCTAGAAAGAAAAGGGGGAAAAAAGAGTTTGGCTTTGAAATTACTTGACATGATTTAATGAGAGTTTTAAACAGAGAAAATGGAAGCCGTTGGCCAAAACTCGGGCTGCGTCATTGCAATGTAGAACTGGATACCATAGGGAACATCATTTCTAACCATCATTGGTAGAAGTGAAGAAGTTAGGGAAATGTGTAAATAACAAGTACATATGGTGATGGCTGCAAGAACAGAGCCAGGGGGATAAGCCAGGATCTCACTCAACAAACATTTCCACTGAGGCTCTCTAAAGCCAGCTACACAGCCCAAGCCAAAGCCCTACTCTCCAAAGCAGCTTTCTCACATTCAACAAAGCTCAGACACTGGTCTTGAAAAGCTTAGCCAAAAAAATTCTCACACAATAAAACACAAGACTTTATCTACCTCCCAAATTGTGTTATAGATTTAAAATGTTCTAGACACTACTTTTAACAATTAGATATTCCATTGAAAGATACTGCATGCTAACTGTACGTGATCTTTAAGAAAAAAGACCACAATTCCTAAAGTATCCTTTTGTTTTGACAGGAGTCGTGGCTACAAAGAAAAGAGCAAATGTGGCAGTGCTGGCTGTCACTGTGACCAGGACTCTGCAGAAATACACTTTGTGCAACAGCAACTTGGAACTGCAATCAGTCCATTCACATTTTAATTTTACTGTAGTTTAATTGTAAAAAGTGTAATTTGAAAGCATACGGTTGGCATGAAACCCATCAGTGTTTATCTTAATTGTGTTTTATTTTATTCTTTCTGTAGACCATTCTCTCACAATCAAAATGATTAGTAACTGATTTCATGACCTGCCACAAGTCTCTGATGAATAATCAAACGATTCAATGGTTTTATTCTGCAATTTACATTTAAATAAAAAAAAGGAAGAGGAAATTCTTCCAAGACGTTAAAAAAAAATGAGCCTTCTTTAAATGATGCTTAAAATAAAACACAAAAGCCCTAAAATAATTCAAAGTTATTCTAGTCTACTTTCAGTCATGAAATTTCAATGACTAGGACAAAGAGTAAGTAATGACATGAAAAATGATGTAGAAAAACAAAGAAGCAAAAACTTTATAAAAACAGGTTATTCCTATATTTGATTTTAACTAGTTCATCCGTCTGATATTCTGACCTGTGGGTTTATATAAAGATTTTCTTAGAGACAGCTGAAATATGCTGAAAGGAACTCTGACACTAAACAGAAATCCTATTCTTGGAAAGTCTGAATTTGGCCATTGATTACCTGTGTGATCGAGTCACAACCTCTAAGTCTCGTGTATAATGTGGGGTCAATAATTTAAACTTCACGATTTATTTGAGAATTAAGGAAAATAATGTATGTGAAAATGCTTGGTAAAGTCCAACCAACTGTGGTTGGATGCTAAATTTTAAATGAGTGTCCCATTCAGTTGGGAGAAGCTTAGTTCACAGAAGTTAACGCCTCACTTCCTGCAGCTTAGTCTTAGAGGGCTCTGAGCATCTCAGAAAAGTGGGGGATTCTGTTGGCAGCAGAGCAGATGAACAGCAATGCTGAGCAAGGGGCCTGGGGTAGTGTCTTAGGGTTGTCTTATAAAGTGAAACATATCTAGTATTTACTATGTATCATGCACTTTTAAAAGCATTCCGCATATATTAACCTATTTATACCTGACCACAACCATATAAGGTAGAGATACTATCATAATCATTCCCATTTTACAGGTTACACAACTGAGACAAAGAAGGAAGGGTGGAAAACATGAAGATATTCAAGTTCATTTGGCTCCACAGAACCAGAACACAAACCCAAGCTCTGAAGCTCAAAATTCCAGGTTCTTAATACCTCTTGTGTCCATGCCAACATAGAACAAGAAAAGCCCCTGAGGGCTCTCTGCTCAAGCAGTGCTGTGAGGACCAAAGAAGCTTTGTGGCCAAACAGAGAGCCCCAGGCTGCTGGGTGTGGAGTCCTGGGGGCCTGGCAGTGGTAAGGCCAGTGGACATTGGCAGTGGTGAAAAAACAGTATCCGGCCACGTCGTATAAACCTCAGCAGACATAGCAAGGACAGAGGCTGATACTCGGGGACAGGACAGGAGAAGACATTTCATCAGGACCAGATGCTCATCTGCTGCAAGTAAGCATCATGCTGTGAAGGTGAGATGGAAAGAGCCCCTTCAATAGGGCAAGGAGAAACCATTAAGACAAGGCATTACTGAAGGCAGAAGAGACTCCACTATCTTTCATGGGCAAAATCAAGTGTTTCCTTCCTTGAAGGAGCATGGAAACTGGAGACCAAGATCACTTCATGTGGGGAAAATAAATTGTAGGCTTATAACTACCCACTCACTGTTCCCTCTGCCTGGATGCTCTTCCCCAGACCCACTATATTCCCCTATAACATTTCTCTTGCTTCTTTCAGGTGTCTGTCCAAATGCCATTTTTAGGAAGACCCACTCCCCACCCCCATTGCTCCCTACACTCTTGCCCTGCTTTAATATACCAATCACCAGCTGTTATCACTCTGCTTATTATCTTTCCTTCAACCAGCATGTAAGTTCTGTGAGCATGAGGTCTCCTTTGCAGCTCTAGCTTCAATGCCTAAAACTGTGCCTTGTGCATAGTAGATACTCAGTAATATTTCTTGACTGACTGAATGCATCAAAATGTGTTCGTGTCAACCCAGTGCATACAAATTAAGCATAGCAGAGCTAGAAGGGAACTTAGAATACAATCTGGTGGATCTCAAATGTTTTTTATCATCAGAATGCATTCTTTAAAGACTAAGATATAAGTGGGAAAAGCCCTAACAGCACTGCTTGAACCCTAGAAGTGAGTGGGAAGGCGCTTTCTAGAAAGAATTGTAAGGAGCTAGTTGAAGACCACTTATCAAGACCAACTGCTTTACTTTTCAGTTGAGGAATTTGAAGTCCAAAGAAGTTAGATAATTTGCTGAGAGCCACTAAGTCCAAAATTTAGCTTTCATGAACTGCAGTCTAAATGAATACCATATTTGCAAGTTACCTGTTTTGTACCAGGCAGAGTGAAGTTTCTGGTTCCAGAAGTAAACCCCTTGTTAGATTTTGTGTGATGGCTACTCTGCCTGCAAACTCCAAGTCATAGAATTTTTTGAATATTACAAATCCAAGCTCTGGGTAAAGAGTTCCATTTCTTATTTTTCTGTTCCAATATCTAAAATTCGGCAAACACAACTAATAGCACAATGTGGATTTCCCCTACCTTTTTTATATCATTTCCTTCACCAAGCCTTCACTCGCACACCCAAGGTCTTAGCCTCCTCTGTTTTTGCAGCTCAGCGATGTTCCTTTTCCCCCCAGTCCTCTCCTGCTCCAAACAAAGTTGTGCTGCACGTGTTCCACATCTGTCAAAATGCCCTCAAGCTACACACTCCAAAGTACTTACACACACAATTCTTCCTGAGCATGTGCATGTGGTTCTCTCTCTTTCTCTCCCTCTCTCTCTCTCTCTCTCTCTCTCTCTCTCTCACACACACACACACACACACACACACACACACACACACACACACACACACCTCACTGAGCTCTTGCTATAACAGGCTTTGCCTTCAAGTTTCTGGCAATCCAAGCCTCCCCCACCCCCAATTGGTGTATCTTTCCTGCTCCTCCTCCTCCAGGCTCTGCCAGGCCTGACTCATTTGCCACTTTACTCCATTCCTTGGTTCCTGCAGATGGCAGGGGGGAGTGGGACCATTGGCCATGAGGACCAAGTGATATGTTATTATGGAAAATTCTTCTCTAAATGAAACTCGACCATCTGGCAAAATGTGTAACAAGGGGAAACCAAAGCAAGAAGGAAAAATCCATGAAACATTTGCTCATTTCAGGTTGGGAAGGAAGTTAAAAATGGAAGACGACCTACTAAAATCTACCTAGCTAGCCCAGAACAGCCTAGATTAGTGATAGAAACACCTATATTCCAACCTTATGTACATAATATTTAAATTTCAGATCTTAAATTAAGTTTTGCCAAGAGAAACTTGTGGGAGGCAATATTTTTAAAGGAGTTAGTTAGGGAGAAAATTTGCACCTTTGTCTGATATGTGAATAACATTCCTTTGTCTTGATCTTCTAAGTGAAACTAAAAACTATTCAATAGAAGGGTTTTCCTTAAGTTTCTTATTAATTTTTAAAAAATATTTAATGTCAAAATCAAAAAATTATCTAACATTTCTCCTTTTTGTACACATTCTAAATATTTTGGTTTTTAGACATGGTACTCGCGTAAGTTTAAATCAGAACAGAAGGTCAAAGGATAGAGTTAGAATCATAATATATTTCTTTTCATAAAAAGCTATACATCAACCACAATGAAGATTTTTCCACTTTATTTTCATTCGAGACAGAATTTTGGCACTAAGCAGAAAAAGAATGTGCTTTATGAAAAACAGACTATGCGGACTTTTCCATAACTTGGCTCTATCAAGTAGAAAGTTATTTTCTAGTAATGAAAATACAAGACTATTTATGTTTTAATAATAATAATATTTGAATTAGGCGCATCATTGTCAAAAATGGAAAAGGGAAGTGGTGATTATCAAAACAACTTTTAAGGACCTCTCAGTTTCCCCAGTATGCAAATGAAATGACAATATGCAAATTTGAAAATATCCTACTCAGTCCTGCAAGAACAAATCATTTCTGGCTCCTACCAATGGTATGTGTCCTACAGAGAAATCCAAGATCCAACATCTGACCTGCCTGAGAGGACCAGAATCGTTCTTTTGGGCTTGCATTCCACAGATGTGAAACTGCAAACTTGGACTCTGAATTTCAAAACTTGATTCCCTTTCTAATAGTAGCTACATCTTCCTCTTCGTTATTTGTTTTCATGGGCTCTGATCTCCAATCTCACACACACAACACAAAGTTCCCCTCAAGTAAGGAGACTATGAATGGAAAAAGAAAGAAACTTCCCAGCTTGAATAACGAATTATTTGTTTACATGTTTCTCCCATCAGCTCTTTATCTGCTCCTTGGAATGGTGGTGGTGCCAAATGAAATACTGACTCAGTAAATGTGAACTAGTTACGGTTCTTTCCATTAGAAGCAACAGAAGAAAATCTCACACTTGCTTAAGCAAAAAAAAAAAAAAAAAAGTGAGGAGATATATAATAAAGATACAGAGATGATTCACACAACCCAGGCC
>NW_006439717.1:5811548-5822899 GCF_000325575.1 Pteropus alecto
CTGATCATCTCACATGGTACTACTTTGTCCACCAGGTAAATATAAAATGGACACTCAGAACTTCTAAGCTCAAATATTAAAGTTTCAATCTCTCAGAGAGACAGAATCTTCCTCAAAATCTCACAAAAAAAAAAGAGTTCTAATTGGCCCAGTAGCAGACCTTGATTTAATTAGAGGTGGCTGAGGAGGGACGGGTCATACTTCCATAGAGCTGCTGGATCCATTCAGAAGGGGTGAGTGAGTGGTGATGTGTTGGGCAGACACAAGGAAGTAACTACCTGGTGACTGAACCAGGAAGACTAACCAGAAAATGGGGCAAGGGTGACAGGAAAGAGACATCGACATTATTTTAACCATCAGAAAAACCGTACTTGTGACACACAGGGCTTAAATAAGAGTAAACCATATGGAATCCCAATATAACAAAACGATTGAATGTGTAACTTGGGTGACCTATGAGGAAGCACTTCTCATCTCTTCTAGTAGTTTACAAAGAGCTAGTCTTCTTAAACTATCTGATAGCTTTCTTATTAAACTTTGTGTGAGAGTTGGGGTCAGTGAGGAGCGGTGTGGGAAAACAGGGATATAGCCTGAGAAGAAAACATCTGAGGTGGAGAAAGCAGCTCCATTCTGTTGTACTCTGGAGACCAAAGGAGGGGGAACTTCTTCAGCCATCAAAAAGCCTGTGTCATCAGCAGTCAGCTCCACCTCAGTGTGCTTCTTTGGCTGTGATCCCTTCAGCCTAAAGCAAAGAACAGTTGGAAACCAGGCTCTCAGTAAAGACAGCTCCCACCACTTAACATCTCCCAGACCCAGAATCCAGCGCCCTGGGTGTTGTAAGTTCCTGCATGTCTGTTATATATCACCGCAGCAACAATGTCTCCTAAATATAAACGGGATGTTGATAAAATGAAGTATCTTTGCAAAGGTGAAGGATGCAAAATATACAACACAAGGCTGTCGCCTCACATTAATATTAAGTAAGGGACCATCGAAGGCTTAAACCCAAAGGCTGGAACCCAGTTGTGAAAAAAGGTAGGGCCTTTTAGAGTAGGCCTCTTTTTCATTTAAGGTATGAATGGCCTTAGACTGTCTCCAGGGACCAACACAAAATCTAAAAATGTACATTTAATGTCTATTAAGCACAATTCTATCCTAGAATGCTAGCACCTAAAATTAGAGCAGTTGAACAAGAAGTCAGCCACCAGCAAACAGAATTAAGAGCTTAGCTTTAGGTAGGTCTGCCAGATCGCCCATGTAAACTGCAGCCCACTCCCAGGATTCAGGAACGTTGATGTGTCATCTTCTTTCCATCTGTCTCAGCACAGTAATCATCCTCCATGAGAAAGAAGGCAGTAGCAACAGAACCTTCTTCCCTCTGCTTACTTTTTCTTCTCTTAGAAGCTTCAATCGTACAAGTGTTATTTGAGAGAACCGCAGAAGAAGAAAGAGGAATTGATTAAAACAGGGCAAGCAAGAGCCCATTTAAAATAAAAGAATGATGTTGCTGACTTTCATTCGAAAACAAAAGTCCAGAAATGATATTACCAGTTAACTGCATAATGAAAAGCATGTTTTAGAGTTTGTAAATTCCCTGTGAAGGAAGATAAACTTTACAGACTTACTTGACTTCTTACCAGAGAGTTTTCCAAGGACCCTAGGGTCATTTATCTCCAAAGTAAGTACTGGCTGAAGAGCTTCATTAAAAACCTACAATGTTTTAGCTTCTGTCACCCTCATCCTTCTGAGGAATATCAGTGTTACTAAAATCCAAATGAGCTCTTTATCTGACAAACCTCACTCCTTCTATCAGTCAGTCAGTCATTCATTAATTTATCAAATATCTTTTTTTCTCTGTACCTACTATGTCCCAGGCACTGTACCAGATGCTGGGGCTGAGTAATGACTAAGACATAGATGCTATATTTAGGGGCTTTTAGTGAGTGGAGGAAAAACATTGATAGAAACAATATGCAAAATTTCTACCCTGAATCCCCTTGAAACTTGCAATCATGCCTGAAAGTCCTGACCGTATGCGAGCAGTGTGCAGCACAATTTTTACCACTCTTCACAATCGAATGGTTGCAATGTTGGAAAAAATGACATTTTCTGATCTCAAAAGTACCAGATATCAAGATAAAGTATTATCCAACATATCAGGAAAATCTAGTGGAAAATAAGTAGATAAATTACAGTCTTCAAAGAGAAGAACTAGGCTATGGAAGCACCAAAAAATGAAACAAAACTTCTTCAAACGAAACGCATAAGATAGGAAGAGTTAGCAATTATCCAAACAATTTGATACATGTAGATAACCTTTTTGCATAAGCAAAAGGAGATAATTTGGCAATGACCTGGTAATATGGCTATGTACATAACTGACTTTTTTATTCAACAAAAGTCTTTAAGATGCCAGACTTGGTGATAATCATTGAAAAGACATAGTCCTCCCTCAGAGAGCATACATTCTAGCTTGAAAGACAGACAATAAATCGGAATGTAAGATTAAGAGATAATGAAAGTTGTGACAGGTGCCAGGAGGGAAACACAGAAAGATATGACAGGCAGCTGCTCCTCTCTAGAGCAGCAATGCTTTGATAGAGCTCTGAAGTGAGACTGAAAATTTTAACTTCCAGAGCTACATGTTTCATTTGAGTTTCTACGTGGATTAAATGAATAATTATAGTATAAAGGGGGACGAATGCATTTTGGAACTGGATACACGAAATCTGGATTTGGCCACAGTAGGCATGTTACTTCTCATTTCTGGACCCCTGCTTCCTCCTCTGCAATCATCCACCCAACTGGGCCATTGATGGAAATGAGGGAGGAAAATATAATAATAGAATGTTCATGTACATTCAGATATGTGTTTTTATATTAAGCCATTCATACTACCCACAAAAACCGAGAACATAGGTACCATTATTATCTCATTTTACGGATAAGAAAACTGAGCATCCATAAGGTAGAAATGGGGTTTAAATGAGGGCAGTGTGACCTCAGATCCCATGCTTTTCAAATACTATGTCATGCTGCCCCTGATATTAGTATATGCCAAATAGTCAGGGCTCGCTTAATCTTCTTCCCTTCACTTTGACAAAACAGTTTTAGAAAACAGAAATCCTTTTACAAAGTCATCCTAGGAAAATAATAGATGAGCACAGAGAGTTAACTAAAGAATGATCATCACTACTAAAGGACGTTGAATTAAAAAAAAGTTAATGCTAATATCCAACAAATGTATCATATAGCCACAAAATAATGGTTGTACAATAATATTAAATGACATGCAGAAATGTTCATTATCTATTAATTGAAAAGCACGTATCACTTCTCCATTGCGATCAATTTTTTGTAATATATGCATGCCCGGGGGTGGGGGGGGAAGAGCAGAGAATACATTTCTTTGCACTTTTCTATACTTTTCAAAATTTAATAATGAACATGTTCTTTCAGTACAAGAGAAATGATAGAAATGAAAGTTATCAAAACACTACTTTTTAAATGGCCCATTTACCTTTGTTTATTCTTATATTTTTCCTGTGGAATAATACTTCTAAAGCATTCCAACCATACATTGCATTCTCAGAAGTGTAATGATCAGGGGAGGACAAATATAGACTCTATTCAGGCATTTGCATTGTTTCCAGTTTGGTGCAAAAAGATGCCTCCTACAAGAAGCCCCTCTCACCAAGTTTACTGCTTTCCTCACAAGGTTTTTACCCATCTCTCAACTCTCGGAGGCAACAAAAGGGCCAGGCAGAAAGTATTTCTCTGATGGAGAGGTGAGGCCCCTGATTCCTCGCTACTTAAAACAATGAAAATGCTGATCTTTAATGTGGAATAGAGCTGAGCAATAGGTTGCTGGAATGAGACATGTTAATTTAATGGCCATCCTGCCAAGGTAAGGAAATCAGACTTCATTTTATTTGAATTTAACTGGAAATCTCATCAGCATTCTTCTGCTACAACTACAAATGATACCTTTATGGTTAGAGAGCCCTATAGTGCACTAACCTATAAAACAGATAAATTAAAAGAAGCATTTCTGCATCACAAAAAAAAAAAAAAAAGACACTTTGCATTACAAAAGATTCACCTCAGAGCTTTTTTAATATGTGGACCCCTGTGAACAGCTGTTTATTTCTTTACAGGTCATTAACCATTGGACTGAAAGATGAGTTGAGGCCAAGGTGGGCTCCAGAGTCAGTGCCACTACAAACTAGAGATCGATGAACAGAGAAACCGAGCTTTCGGATGCAGACCCCCCACCCCCTTTTTTTCCTGCCCTGTGTCTGGGAAGAAACTGCTGGGGAGCCAAGAAAAGACAGGCAGATTATCAAGACAGTAATTCTAGTGTACTTCTGAGAAAGCTACAATGGGTTTACGTGTTGCGGGGGAGGAGGAACGGAAGAGAAGGAGGAGCAGGGAAGGGGGGGGCTCCGGCAGACCTCAGTGGGAGGCCTGTCCCTTAGACTAGACGAGGTGGCTGGGGCTTTGTTGCTCCCCGCAGGAGCGCAGCGGGAGGAACTGTGAATTACAGATCTCTGTCAATGCTGTCTCTGCTGTTGCAGCTTTGGGACCAGGGCTTTTGTTTTGCAGATCCAGAACGCTCCCTAAAACGTGTCTTCGCTGAAAGGGCCTTAAGGAAGACCTGTCCTGGGAGATGGTTAAGCTCCACTATAACGGGACCTGATTTTGGGAGAAATCTTTACCTCCATTAACTGGATAGACTCCAAGACTATTGAAAACAAAAAGAAAATATGCTCAGTTTTTCTCTTTACTCCCTCAGAATTCGATGTCAACAGTTTCCTCCTCAACAGACTGCAGGCCTGGACCTCACAGTCTATTATCCCCCTGAAAAGCCGTCTGGTTTTAGGTTTAACCGCTCAAGCGTTGCTTTCTGTTTCGCTTAATGAAAAATGTAATTTTTCTGGCAATCATTGATCTGGTGTCAGTTCTTCATTCTAGGGGCAATGATTTATGGCTACATTGCATGATGTGCATTGATCCAAGGCTTTTAATACTCCTTTACAGTATTTATTTTCTGCTAGTCTAAGAACCAGAACCACAGGATTCACTTTCTGACAATCACTGCATTATTTTCAGAGTCCCATACAGGAGTCAACCATAACTCTCCTTGATTTTAACTTGTGCCGAGACTGTTTGGTACCAGCCTCAAGGCCAAGGTGCCCACTTTAGCGAACAGAAGATAAAGATCCTTTTTATGCTGATTCCAAGGCACCATGTTAACATTTCAGGAGTGGCTTCCCAAAGCTGTCGAACCTGTTGACCAATTACTGCCTAGAAGAACAGCTGAATAGCAATTATGTCCAACCAAACCCAGATCCTTTGTCAGATGTACTGTCACATATGAATAGATAACACTATGAACAATTTTATCCAAAAGATTTCCCCATTCTGTTATACAGGGCTTCATTTGAGAGCTGAAATATCTTAGAATCCAGTTGTGTATTAAAAATTAAACATGATTCAGGAGTTAAATTAAGATTCCTGTAGGGAATAAATAAATGGGGTTTGGGGTAACTACTTCCTTCAAAATACTCTGCTTGTTTAATGGGGCAGAATTGGAGGAATTCCACTAAATATTTCTTTAAGTTTTTAAAAAGATGACGAGCTCAGAAATAAGAAAATCCTCTACACTGTCCATAGATTTTACTGAGTTTATTGTCCATTATTTTACTCAGAGTCTTTGTGTAGGTATCTTTTTGACAAATTTCTTTAAGAGCTTAAGATTCATCCCTACCAAAAAAAAAAAAAAAAAGACTTTTTTTGGTGATAAACCTTGATCCTTGAAGGCTTTGCAAATTGTTGTATTTCTTACCTTATTTTGGCAGCTAGAAAATATAGTGCCTAGCAAGGAAGACTGGATGCCAGGAGAAGGGGCGAGGAGAAAACTTTTTGTTGTATACATGTTTTAACTTTTGAATTTTGAAAGCTATGCATGTATCACCTATCCAAAAATTAATAAAATTTAAATAAGACGGCACTATGGCAACTTAGAAGACTGTTCTTTATTCTGTCATTATCACCGTCCCAGTTTTTGATGAGAATCAAAGGTTGTTTTGTTTTGCTTTGTTTATTTTTATTACACCCTTATTTAGCGAAATGAAAAGTTAGAGACCCTGCTTCATTCCTCTTCACTCTGAACAACTTGACTTTTATCTTCTAATCTAGGTTTAAGATTTTGACTCGTATTGAATTAGTCCCTTTTATTACCAATTGCCTTGCGGTCTCATTGGAATTAGGCGCTAGATATAAATACACAAATACAAACACACCACATACTTACGCAAAGTCACACACTCCAGTCCTAGTGCTGAAAGATCCCTGGAAAGCCGCTATTCCCATCCCTGACCTGAAGAATGAGGAAGACGGGCTGGGGTAGATTCCTACTACTCACTCTTAATGCTGGACCTGGACCCAGACTCAGGTCTCCATAATTTCTGTCCATCGCCCTTTCCCTTAACATTGAAAATACATTTGAAATCAAAGCTTTGTAAAAGGACAATTGCATACCACTTGAAATAACCTAATAATTGCAAAAGCTGCCTCCAAGAACTAATTTTCATCTTTATAGAAAAATGAAATGAGCCCAGATATATTTTATTCTTTAGCCGTGCTATTTATATTCAGCAACTTGTGTTACTTTGAGGAAAAGTACATTAATGTAGTCAGTTTCTGCTCTGCTGGTTCCTTCCTCCCATCACCAGAAGCTAAAATATACAATCCTTAGCACAGCATCCAGTGTCCTTTGGATTTCTATATTCCAGCCTCGGCTTTCAGCTCTCCTCCACACAACCCCCTGCTTTCCGGCATTCTAAACTACTTCTGGATTCCTAAACATACCATATCCTCTCACGTTGTCATGTGTCTGCACATTCTGCTCCCTCCACCAGGGACATCTCTATTACTCCGAAACCACCCCTCTCCACCATAACTCTTTGGTAAAGACTCAATGTCACTTCCTGGAAAACACTCCCTGGGCCTCACAGATATCATTAGTTGTCCCTTCCTTTGTGCTCCCATTAACACTTTGGAAATACCTCTTTCAGCGTTTATCTCATTGTTTGTGAATATTTATGACATTTGTCTCCCTAACAAAACAGTTAGCTCCAGAGCAGACCAGCTTTCTTTTTCATAATTCTCTCTCGCTTGTCTACCTAGCATTTTGCTTAGCATATGGGTGATTGACAAGTGTTCTCAGAAGGAAAGAGGGAGAGGAGGAGGAAAGGAGGTCATCATTTGGGATGCAGACAGAAGAAAGCCATCCTGCGTGTTCCCCTTTGGATTGTGGTATAAGTAAAGAACTTATGTTTCCCCCATGGCTAGTGGCCCAGAAATAGCTGCTCAGAAAGAACCTTTACAGAAAACCATGCATGGGCCTTGAAAAAGAAAGAGCAGGCACATTCTTTGCTACCTCATTTTCTTCTTTATATATAAGCATATGCCTGGGAGCTACTGCTCAGTGGAACACTCTCTTTGCCCTGCATAAAGGCAGAGAAGCATTCCTATTAGCCTACAGTATCGAGTGACATGCAGAACAACTGACACTATGCTTACACTATAGTCATTATACACAAAACTATGAGAGGAGTGACTTACCAGCCCGTGATGTATGCCACCAGTCCCTAGTCTCTTGAGCTTTACTTAATGACACCAGTTTCTCCAACTGGGAAGGAACAAAATAAAAAAGTCAAATCTGACAGCTGAGTTCTAATCCCCACTGTGCCATGTGCCTATGAGCATAATATATATATATATTTCTTTGTCTTTCTTCTCAGTTTTCTCCTCTATAAAATGAGATTGTTGGACTAACGACCTGCCACAGCTCTTCTAGATCTAAAAATTACGGTTTCGAGTCAGAGCATATTGAAGATGTGGAATTACACATTTGATCAATGTAAGAGTAATCAACCAATATTCATTGCATTCAGATGATGTGCAGGCACAGTACCAAGTACAGGGATATAAAATGAGAGATATAAAGTCTCAGAAATGACCCCTGTTCTCAAAGGGCCAACAATCTAACCAGAGCTTGATAACACACAAAATATGCCAAATATTATGAGTAGATGTGCAAAGTGACAGATGAGGAGGAAATGATAAAAACCTTGATACCACGTAGCCAATATGTTAGCAAACCACACTCCTATCAGAATAGGGAGAGAATGAACCACTGAAAGACTGACAGTAATACAGCTAGCTTCCTCATCTTTATGATGCTGATGCTCGAAATTAGTGAATAATTTATAATTTTCTGCTAGACATTCTAAATCAATTTTAGCATCAAATTTAAAAAGCGAAAAGAAAACGCAGTCCTCCAGTATTAACACTCAAGACTCAGATAAAAATAATGTCAATAATAGTTACAATAACAACGACTTGCCAAGCACTGGTCACCAAGTCTATGGATGGGCATTTGCACTATGAAAAATCAGATGACTTAGATTTATTTTCAGTGACTTTGCTCCCATGGAAAGTGTTTCCCAGACAGACGCATCCACTTCACTCATGGGGAAAAAAATAGTATCAATATATTCCTGCTACAGTTGTGACATGAGCTTCATTTCCTTCGGCTGTGTTTTGAGAATTACCCCTCCTTTCTCTTCCTTTTCCTCCTCACACTTGTCACTCACACACCTCCCTGATTCTTGAAGAGTGAATAGATGAGCAAAGACATAAACATCCTACTGTAGTCACATTTTTCTCAGGTCTTGCTGGCAAGATTGCCTGTCTCTTCTAACCTTTTTAAGAAGATAGTTAAGGAAACTATAGCTACTTACAGGCAATTCTAATTTCAGATTAGAGGAGTTTTCATACCACTTGCAAAGCTGTGCCACCCAGAAGTGTGGACTGGATCTCACCATCTTGAGATCTCACCATACATTTGAGGAAAATGTACTCTTGATTCTTTGAGTTCATTTTTAGCTCCTTATCTCTGAGGTTTGAGGGTGTTTTAGTTTTTCGGGGTTTTTTTTTTTTTTCCTTTTCTCATATTGAATTATTCTGCTTTGGTGGCTGAAATAGTACTTTTCGGCAAGAGTGGGTTGTAACTCTCTAACTCTATAAAAAGGAATAAGTGTGTTGATTTGTGTGACACAATAATTTCCTCTGTCTTCCTATAAAGCTCCTTAAACTTCATTATTTCACAATGTAGAAAGCTAAATCAATTAAAAGAGAAATTCCCTGTCAGATAGCTAATCCTGCAAATTAAAATATTATCATTTGGTTATTGTTTCAGTCTCCCATTTGCCTTTTAACCTAATGGAGTTAGTAAACTAATTTCCTTTATACATTTTGCCTAATCCCATCATGAGTAACACATTATTTTGCTAATGCTTTACGACAGTAATGCAAGGAGAGTGTGCTCTAGTCACACGGTCAGCACACTAACATAAAAGGCTGCTTTCTAGGCCCATCAATGGCTCTCACTCACCAGAAAACCACATCCTGGTGGAGGGTGCTGGCCTGGAAGCCAGTTCTCAAGGGATCAGGAATGCTGCTCTAAGCTGCTCCAACCCTCTTCCAACCATGATTGCATATCTGGATTTTCAGAGTTGGTGAGCAAAAGTCAACAATTTCCTTTTTTTCCTGCTCATAAAATGGCACAGAGCCACTATTTCAGAATTTCCCCCTTGCCATCTTAAACTCCAGAAGAAAATGGACTATAAATCTAGCAATCTGTATGTGAAAGTTTCTTCCTTTTTTGTACTTATAGCCCATAACCACACTATTGAGCATATAATTTTTTTGTATGCTTACTTGAGCTTTGTTTTATTTTAATGACCCACAAATCCTTGACTCAGGGTGGGAGTTGGGGCGTGGGGTGGTAGTATGACTAGCAGTTATGGAATTATTTGAACTCCAATATCTGGGAACTTCTGCTCCAGCCAAAGCATTAGTGAGGGGAAGAGCTAACTCAGACACTCCAGGTCATACTTGGAGATATTTATGGAATGCCATGTGCTATCTATAGGAGATCTTTGAGCCTGGGGCCAAAAGAATAAGCAACGTTCTGAAGCAGTAATTGCTACTTTTTATAAAAAGGAGAGAAAATGTAGTAAAATCTAAGATCTAAATTTGGGAGACAGGATTGATTTTAATCTTCCTTCAGTGATTCAATTACAAGCTCCAAAGTTCCTTTTAGGTGAAAAAAGAGTAAATAAAGCACCAGTTAACCCAAGATATTTCCAGAAAGGTCATTAGAAGCCATCATGTCACTCTCTTAAGCTGTCAAAGTGAATAAATTAGTCTTGGATGTCTCTACACTACATAAAGAGGATCTGAAATAAAATAGGTAGGTTTAATAGCTGTGAGCAAAAATATGTATATATTTTTTCTTCTTTTTCTCTCTTCCTGAAACACAGGTATGGGAAATCAATAGTATCTAGTTTGAAGTATAAGTGAGGAAGCCAGGGTCAGAGTCCCAAAATAAACAGAACACCAATCAATCTATTCTCCACTCCAGCCCCTCCATTTTGGCGATGGAGATCTGGAATTAATCTTGTTCCCCAAAGTTAGGTATCTCTATGTGGCTCTTCCAACCAGCAGCTGTCTTCGTATCACATGCAGACACTAGCTTGGATTTCACCCTGCTATCAGATTTAGCCACTGAGAAGCTGGTCCACACTTGAACCTAAGCTCCTTTGGTTGAATACTAACAATCTGATACTCCCTATTTTGGGGAGGTCAGATCTTGCCCCTAAAACCTAATTGCTGCTTCACCTAGCCCACTGCCACCCCATCTAAGGCTGTCTCTACCTGCCCCTGAGCTCTTCAGACAGTAGGCCACTCTAGCCTTGGCTGGATCACCTTAGGGCCTGGGCTGATTAGCCCTACCTGCCCCCACCTCACTCCCTTCTCCTCACAGCCCTCCATTGAAGTCCCAATGGTCATTTATCATCTATGTATATTAGCACCTACTCTGTTTCAGTCGTTGTGCAAAGGCACTGGAGATACAACAATTATAGGCAGCATTCTGCCCTCAAGGAGCAGACTAGTGGAAGAGCCAGCAAATCAATTACAAAGATTGCTGTGATAAACAGGTGGAACCTGACCCAGGGTCCTCCCTCCACTCACCTTTGAAATGGCCTTTCATTCTCGCATATGTCTTGAGTAGGCTCAGTTTTCACAAGGGATGATCAGTTTGGCTCAGTTGACTGTCAAAATATCTAGTAGTTCCTCTTTTCACAAGCAACATAGAATAGTTTAATATTACCCACAAATAATGATTTCAAGATCACTGCTGGCCAAACTCCCAAAAGCCTGGTGCATATTATTTATGGAGGATGGACTGAAGGACATGCCGATCAGCCAGTCCACAT
>NW_006439717.1:5822928-5828216 GCF_000325575.1 Pteropus alecto
TCTTGAAGTCCCCAAATCCTATCTGTCAGGCCCTCTAAGGGCCTTCATCAAACCTCTTACTTTAAGGGTTTGATAGAACTCTTAGGGCTCCAAGGAACGTAGTTTGCTTTGGACAGTCTAAAGTTTAGCAGAAGAAGGAGGGGACTATTTTCTTCTGGAAATGCTCTCTTCTTTCGCACATCTTTCTCCCTTGCTTCTGTCTATCTCTTTGGCTTCTCAGTTTTGAAGTTTCCTTTCTATTGTCATTCAAACCTAAACAAACTCACCATCTTCCCCCACTGAACATGACCCTGCTTTTAAGCTTATTAATAACCCAGCCTCTACCCATCTCTCCAGTGTCATCCAAGCCTTCACCACTGCTCTGTCTTTATACCTCATACTGCAGCCAAACTGAATATATTTCAGTTTCTCAGAGTCACCATACTTGCACTCACCTCCTCATTTTATACATGATGTTCCCTCTGCCTAAAACGCTAAAAACACACATGCGTACATCTTTTTCTAGGCTAGTTCATCTTTCATGTGCCTCTTCTAGGAAGACTTCCTGACTCAAACCTCTCTCTCCTCCAACCACACGGCTTGTTCCTGCTATGTCCTACCAGAGCACTCTGGACTACTCGCTTTATTGCAATTGTCATACACACTGTGAAGTGCTTGTCAGAGTGAAATCAATTAAATTGCTCCTTCTGAAAAATGAATTTTCTGAAAAGTAAATTAAGGGAAGCTCTGAGAAACAGCTCCAAGAAACACACTGTTGTGTGCTCTGTGAGGATGTTTTTGAGGATGTTGTTCATCATTTTTCCAGAGCCTTCTTCATGATGACAGGGGGTGGAGTGCTTCTTTCTGCTCTTCTATTTAGCAATGGTTGTACTTCTCCAAATAGGATTGTTTTTATCTGAGACTCATTTTCAATTGTGTAAGAATTATGTAACCCTTGTTGTGTTGGCTGCTAGAAACCTGAAAGCTAAATTGTGTCTCACTCTTTCTGGGATGAATTTTAGGAATCTGTCTCATTTCTGTTTCTCATTTCATATCTACTTTCATATGGCAACATCAAGTTAATTTGCTATATGTTATTGTTGCATAATTGTAAGTGGACTTAAATCTTTTCTTGGAATAAGTTCAGATATAATTAATCAAATAAAGAAATAAAGTGATAAAGGAATAGAAACCTGGACAGAGAAAAGTAGTATCTAAATGGGGAATGGGCGTACCAGTTAGTATACTTTAATTTGCAAGTCACTTAAACCCCAAACAGGCTTAAAAGATAACAACGAAATATTAATTTAATCTTAAAAGTTCAGTGGTAGTTTGTTTTTAGGTAGAGTTTGATTCAGTGGCTCAAAGAAGATCCAAAAAAGTAGAGACTATGTTTGGTTTACTGTTGAATTTCCAGCGAAGAGGTACATTAGTGCTCAACAAATATTTTTTGAATTTATTGTTATGGAATTCCTAAAAGTTCCTGAAATATCCCAAGACCTGACCTGGGTCACATGCTCATCTCTGAACCAATCTTCTTATCAGGGGGATCCAGAGCTCTAATTTTCCAAGTCTGGGTCTCATGACCTAAGAGTACAACCAGAGATGAGCCTCCAAGGAATCCACTGACAGTTAGGAAAGGTGGTTCCCCGAGGAAAATCTGGGCCATTACAAAGAAGGAGAAACAGATCCTGTACAGACAAAACAACAAATATGCACATCAGTAGACTATTAAGAAAGTGATGCTTGACTTAAATTTTAAAGGATAAGCACCTAATAGGGCTGTTATCAGTGGGTAACATTCTAGGTGTGTTGAAAGTACAGAAGCATAGACTAGTTGGATGCTTTCGAAGAACTATAAATAATTTAATAGGGTTAGAGCAAACAAGGGTGGAGAGTGGTAAGAAAAGAAACCAGAAAGATAGGCAGACTGCAAATACGAGGCACCTTGTAGGCTAATGCAAGGAGGGTGCGCTCAATCCAGAAAGTTCTGGGAAGCCTCTGTAGTATTTCAAGCAAGAGAACATGCCTTCTAGTTCAGCCTAAGCAGGTCATTACAGGGTCAAGACTGATTCACCCTGGAAACACTGAATGGGGCTGAGTCTGCAGCTCAGGGAAAAGAGTCCAGATGTGGGCAAACACAGGAAACAGGGACCAAGCAAAGCCTAGAAATCAAACAGCCTGCCAACACCATCAGGTTCTTGCTTTTTTAAAGCCCAAGCTTGTGGCTTAAACTGTTGTGAACTCTTCATCTTCACGTGAAAAATAGGCTTCAGTGAGCCAAGAGGCATTCATAGCATGACTTGGTTGGGTTTTGCATTCATTTGCTGAAGTATTGCATTCATTTGCCATAACAAAGAACCACAAACTGGGTGCCTTAAACAACAGAAATCCATTGTCCCACAGTTCTGGAGGATAGAGGTCTGAAATCAAAGTGTCCTTGGGGTTGATTTCTTCTGAGGGGTGTGAGGAAGAACCTGTTCCACGTCTCTCACCTGGCTTCTGGTGGTTCTTGCACTTGTAGACGTACCACCCCTATCTCTACCTTCATCTTCACTTGGTGTTCTCCCTGTGTCTGTTACCAAATTTTCCCTTTTTATAAGGACTCCTGTCATATTGGATTAGGGCTTACCCTAGTGATTTGTTTTAACCTGATTATCTCTGTAAAGACCCTATCTCCAAATAAATTACATTCTGAGGTATTGGAGGAGAAGATTTCAACATATGAATCTTTGGAGGACACAATTCAATGCATAAAGGTATCATTTTCAAAAAAGATATATTTATTATCAAGTCTTTAAAAGAAAAGTAGACATTGCTTAAGTGAATTGATTTATTTGTAAAAGGCATGGTATTGTGTTGGTTTGTAAAGACAAAGAAAATAATACTATTAATATAAAAAAAATCCAGAAGCAGCCCAATAGACCACAATGAAGAATTTTTTCAGATTAAATTTAAAAAACGGTTCTTTTCTAACTTGTAAAAATTTGCATGGAGGCTAGTGTAGAGAGGCATGGTTGTGAGAAGATGCCTTATAAACTGGCCTTATATAAACTTCATCTATTGAGTCTTTTCTGCCCACTAAGCATTTAATCCTCCCAACAGTCCTGTGAGGCGGATACTATTATCCTCATTTACAAATGAAAAACATAAGCATCCCCTCAAGGTTAACTACATTATTCTAGGCTACATTTGATAAGCAGTGGGGCTGAGATTTGAATTCAGACTGTCTGGTAGCAAGTCATCACATGTACCACCCCAAGTGATTTTCTGAGAGTCCTGGTTGAAGACCAAGTGTGCACTTACATTGAGTACATAAGATGCTGCCCATGCACTTGTCCAAAGAGGCAATAAGCCTCGTGAAGGAACAATTGTGCATGCCCTAAGGTCCCCGACATGTTTGCTCCGTGTATAGTAAATGCTCAATAAACAAAACCTTTCTAAAGCCACCACAGACTATTTCTTCTTACATGAAATTCACTTCTCATCATTACAAAGTAGCATTTCCCCTCAATTAATAAGGAGATCCAAGTGTAGGCTTTATAAATATTCTTTTCAGGAGCGTCTCCATACCCAACTCTGCCTGCTACTAATGCCTACAGGTCCACTGAAGTGGCTGTCTCATGAAGATACTGCTGTAAGACTTCAGTGATTCCATCCTCCATTGATTCTGTTCCACCAGGTCATTCAATTTGTTGGGAAATTGCTTTCATTTAAAGGTCTTGATTGAGACAATAGACAGATAAGAACTCAAAGATATGAACATGAAGAGTAGGCTCTTTGCCCTTAAAAGTACTGATTTTCACTGCCTCCGTGGCTCGAACAAATCATTTTTTCAGTCTTCTTGGGCAGTTCTGGAGTTTAGTTTAGAAGCTACAAGTTTATAACCTAATGGAAGCATTTGTGACTCTGGTGAGATAAACAGACACAACTTAAAAAAGCAAACTCCAATAAAATGCTGAGGAGCAAGACAGCCTAGGTTGTTTTGCCCGGATTCCCATCAGTTACAAACACCACTGAGCAAGTAGAGTTATTTCAAAAGCAACAGCCTTGTTTCCTGAGTGATTTGTGCTCAGAGGATTAGGAAATCAGCCTGTGTATATAGAGAGTAGAGAGATTCTACAGTGCAGGGGGATCTGAGTCAGCACAGGGCGAGGCTAAACATTTCCCTAGATTTGAACCATTTTTCTCTTTTTGCCTTTAGGTGTTATTTCCTTACATATTCCTTTTCATCTGCTCAATTTTTGCTGAACAGTCCCTTGTTTCACTCGCAATAAAAATCAAGGCGACCTGGAGCTCTGAAAAAGAAATGTGAAATTTGCGGTTTTGATTTTTCTTAAAAGAATAAAAATTGCATGGATCAATACTCTCCCCACTCTCCTGCCCACAGACACCCACACACATCCTCATCCTCCTGGGAGATAACACAGTATCCCAGAGGACTGTGGAAGGGGTTGAGAGATAGAGAAGCCCCAGCTCTGCAGTGACACTTGTCAAGTTGGGGTTAGCAGCTGCCTGGGGTCTGCTCTCTGCAACATGGGGTGTGTTGGGGTGGGGGCGGGGGGAGAATAGTACTCCCACACCACGAGACTCGACTGATCAAGAACGGGGAAGAGCCAGAAGTTCCATGGTGACACAAATGTCATGGCAGAACTAAAAACGGCCTGAGTTCTAGTTAATTCTGCGCTAATGTGCCTAAGAGCCCAGCCCTGGAAATTTGGCATACTGAAACATGGACAGTAGTTTGATCAAATTAATACTTCGAACAGTACTTGAAGTGGGCCATGCTAACTTGGGTCCGGCTCTGGCATTGGAGTGGGCTAAGGTTTTCACGTGCACTCCCCACACTTGGAGGTTTTCTTTGAGATGAACAGGAGCGTCGAGGAGAGGAAGGGACTGCATTAGAGGCTGAATCTTTGACTTCGTGCTCGGAGGAGGACACAGCCCAGCCTATGGGATTACACAGATAGGATCGAGTCCAATTGGGTCCCCGGCGAGACGAGGCGCGCCGGAAGGAATCTAAGAGTTTAATTAACTAACCCCCCTCCCCCCTCCACACACACACCAAAGGAAAAGAAACCCAAATAGGCAACCCCCAAACCGTTTGATCAGAGGAAATTGGGTTTGTCTTTTATTTTCCCCTTCACCCTTCATGTCTTTCAATAGACGAGGCGCCGGAAGGAATCTAAGAGTTTAATTAACTAACCCCCCTCCCCCCTCCACACACACACCAAAGGAAAAGAAACCCAAATAGGCACCCCCCAAACCGTTTGATCAGAGGAAATTGGGTTTGTCTTTTATTTTCTCCC
>NW_006439717.1:5829002-5905601 GCF_000325575.1 Pteropus alecto
CAGCCACCCCTTCCCTGGGTTTTCTCCTGCGTGGAAACCCGTTCAATGGCCCGAGTTGGGGCGATGCTGGCGCAGGGAAGCGAGGGTGCGTTGGCATGTGTCTGCGGCTTAGGATCGCCCGTCACCTACTGGCGTCGGGAAGGAGGGTACCGATTCTTTCCTAAGGCTCTAGGAAGAGGGCCGATTGCTTTTTGGCAGGGGGTGCATTAGCTCCCCGCCCCTTTCCAATCCGGGCGAAGGTGCTTTCTGAATGTAGCACGTATATAGGAAAGAATGGGAGCGTCTTCTTCTCTTTAGGCAGAAAAAGTTGAAGAAACTGGGCATGTTAATGATTAGCAGGACCAGGACTCCGGATGCAGCAGAAAGCTGTTAAATTTTCATTGCCCTCTAAGAAAAACAAACGACATCCCAGTGACTATTGGCAGTGCCGTGTTATTTTGGGACTTTGGGGAAATTGTCCACAGATTGTCTTTGGGAGGCTGAAGAACGAGGTGGGGATGGGGGAAAGACAGCTGGCACCGCACTGGGTTCCAGCTTGCCTAAAGAGGATTCAGAACCACAAGCCAAACACGTTTGCTTGCTGATTTTACAAAGCGGACGCGAGGCAGAACTGCAGCCATGAGCAAGGTGAAGAACACACCATGGGAACCTGCTTAAGAAAAGAACATCTTGTCTCTCTGGAAGAGTTCAGATGCATTCGTGCTATAAAAAGCATATATATGTAGAGAGAGAGAGAGAGAGAGGGAGAGCGGGAGAGAGGGAGAGAAGAGCTAGAGAGAGAGAGAGCGAGAGCGAGAGAGAGCGAGAGAGCGAGAGCGAGAGAGAGAGAGAGAGAGAGAGAGAGAGAGAGAGAGAGAGAGAGCGAAGAGCGAGAGAGAGAGAGAGAGAGAGAGAGAGAGAGGGAGAGAGAGAGAGAGGCGTTTAGGATGGAATTTATGAAGGACAAACTATACTTAATGAAATTGTCTCTGTGCACACCGGACAGTTTTGTCTACCTCTTCATTTTAATCAGTATTTCAGAAGGCCGTGTCTGCAGTTGATGTTATATAATTGATGGGATTCACCATCAGATATTTTTAAATGTACTTTTGGAGTGAAAGGAACTTCCTTCTGTCCTTTCAGATAGGCCCAAGGTATAGATGGGTGAGGGTTTGCTGAATGTTTGCCCAGATCCAGCTCCAGATGTGTGAGCTCAGCTGTTGCCTGTCACTTAGGTGACAACTGGCCTTTTTCCACTAAGCCTCTGCTGTCTCCATTATCTTCAGTGAAGTGTCAATGTTCAGCCGCCTTCTATTATCAGGAATGGACTGTAGCCCCTTGGGAGGCAGCAGCCTTGTTTGACCATCCCCAACAATATGTCTGTTTTCAGGATCTGGGAAGAAAAAAAAAATCCCATGACAGCAAGATAGATACATTTTGAATTAAGCACCAACTTAATCCAAAGATTCTGCTTTAATCAAGACAGCTCTGGAAGGATGATGCAATATTTGTCAAGTCCTTTTCTCTGGAATAATATTTACTCCCACCAGGGGATTTTAAACTTAAACAGCAACCATTTATCTTGCTGTCTGGTGGGGCCTGGTTCAGTTTGCCTCCAATGTGGTCCTAGCCTAGATGGCTGGGCTTGGCCTGGGACAGAAATCTGTCATTGTAGCCCAGCTGGAGCCTGAAGAAAGCAAAATACAGCACCTGCTGGTACCAGAGGGTTTCTAAATGCCATCAACTGGCGAGTCAGGAAACACAGAAGGAGATATTTTACAAGCTCTTCCAGAAATGTTTATACAAAGGATTTAAAGGTTAACAATGCATGTGCTCTACATATTAAAACTAAAAGATGCTAGAAATAAATGGACGTTACCCACAGTCAAGAGTTAGCACACTTGCTGACTAACTTGAAAAATCTGTTTTAATACGTCATGCTAACAATAGTGACTCATTCTTGTGAATAAGTCTAGGTAGAAGGAAACGAGGAAGGAGAGAGGGAAGGAGAGAGGGAAGGAGAGAGGGAAGCGGGGGAAGGAGGGAGAAAAAACTGGATGGTACATAGAGGTAGCCATATTGATGTGAGCAAATGGGTTTAGTAAATTAATTTTTCCATCCTTAATTTGTTACTAATTGGTACTAAATTAAGCCTACTGGTTTATAAGTTTTTAAAAGAAACGTGATATATTTTACTAAAATGACAGATTTAATCAGTTCTGCCGGTAATACCAATGAAACTTTAAAAGTTTATCATGTTTTTATAATCAAGAACCATGGAACCACCATTTGTCTCCATAATAAAGGAGGTTGTAATGAGTCAGCTTGGGTCACCGAAATAAAATCTAATATCATCAGGGGAGAAAAAAAAAAAAACCTGATAGGTTTAATAGCTAAACTATTAAATGTGGGTAAAAGGTTGTTCTGGTTGTTTCCAAAAGCCTCTCTGATGATAAATCTGAAAAGACATAAAAGAAGAGGTTAAATTTTGAAGTTTCTTTAATTAAGGATTTTAAAAAGTAAGCTGAAATCCAAGTTTTAAAAAATGACATTGTAACATAACTTCTCTAAAACCTTTTATAATGACTTAATAATAACAAAACACAGAATTGAGTATTATAAGTGACTGTTCATAATACTCATAAAATGGAACACATATTTTTAAAATTCTCTTCCAGTAATTAAGTAACTCTTAGTTATAGTTTAAGTAATATACCTATAGTTTAGGTTGCCCAATATAGTTTTCAGGAAAGATCATCAACACAGGTATTCTAGTTATTGTAGTTACTTTCCTGGTTAGTCTTTTACAAAGAATAAAATTTTCTTTTTAAAGAAGGAACATAATTTTAAAAATTAGAGTGATTCTCATCTGTGTCTAGAAATATAAAGATGTCACTTGACCAGGATAGACTTCTTCCACTTAGAAAAACAGCTCTCTTATTTCCCTTCACTTTATGTAAAATAATATCAATTGTTGAACTCTTATTAGTGTGAGAATATTCAATTTGCTTAAATCTAGGGGTAATTATTCCACAATAAAGAGGAGTTAGGAAAATGAATGAGCTATCTTTCTTGGTTGGTTGGTTGGTTGGGTGGTTGGGTGGGTGGGTAGGTGGCTGGCTAGTTCGTGTTTTAAGGAACCATTACCGCTTTTTCTTGTGGTCACAGAATAAAGCATTACCAGATTGTGCACTAATATCTTAGGAGGTTGGTGCGAACAAATGAGTTGGGAGAGGAAAATACAATAATCTGGGTGCCAAGTCCTACACTGGTGCAGTTCCTTGAAACCTCAGGCAGCACGTGGAGCCAGCGTTCCAGAACAGAGTACTCGGGACCAAGATGGCAACAGGGAAACTTCAGCAGCCCCTGCTTCTGGATTTCTCCACTGCTAGACACACATGAGTATAGTGCCTAAGCTCCCCCAGTAACAAGTAATTACGCATTCTTGTCTATGGCCATGCTGTACTGAAGTCAAGGATGTTTACTACATGTGCGTTGGTGAAGCAACATTTTGGCACAGTGGGAAAGGACTGGGCTGGCATTGCATGGGGATCCACTTATACCTTCGTTTCCTCCATTCCCCCTCTGCTGAAGGAGAGATGGTGGGAAGAGACATTCTTCACAAGTTGGAGCATGCTGATGTCATGACACTTCTGGCGCGGCGATACGACAGAATAATCGGATCATTTTTCTGCGTGCCAGAATGACACGATTTTTCCAAGAACCATTCCTGAGCCAGTGGTCCATTGGCACTGTTTCCAGTTACTAGGGGGGATCAAACCTCTCAACAAGAATGTAATAATTCTTCTTGTGTCTCTGTCTTGTGTGCACATTTGAGCTAAATTCTAACTACATTTTGGTCTTCTGTAGGGACTTCTCTGTAGGAACGAGAATGATTGCCCAGCCTGAACTGATTAGATCCTTCTAGGTTCATTTCTTTATAAAGAGAGATTTTAAATTTAAAATAAAAATAAAAATGTCAGCAAGGCAGAAGAAAATGTAAACATTTTAAAATTTAGAGAGAGAAACTACCAAGTAGCTGTCATTTACCTTTACTTAGCTTTTCTCCGCCTGTCCATAAGTTTGGTCCTAAGTGAGCCTAAAAAACAACTGACCAATTAAACTGCAGTTGTATTTTTCTTACTGGTAGATTTGGGGTGAACTCTTGGGAGAGATGCCTTTCATTTCTAGTGGATTACACTGCAGGAGAAAAAAGTTAGCGCTGTGTTATTTCAGTTGTTCTAGTGCTGATGTCATGTACTCCTTTCTAAGAGTTTTGTCCCAATTGCTGATTTATAGCACCCACCAGCTTTTGCTTTGTGTATGCTTCTCTCTGTTTCCTTCTTTTCTCTTTGGGTCTCTGGAAAGAAAGCTTTGTCGATAAGACAGTGAAAATATTGCAGTCAGATGCAGACCCATAAGTAGACTCCTCTGAGCAGCGTGCTTTAACTCAGCTGCCCTTCTTTTATCTGAGGCACAGATCCCACAGCTCGCAATTATGGTCTTTGACTTTGGTAACAATTCTGTTTGAAATGTTTCCAATTACATACAATATTGGCGGCATGTAGCAGCTGCATGCCAAAAAGCATTTCGAAGTGTGTTCCAAGAATCAGGCTGTGATTGCTTTTAATTTAAATAAAGGCTATTTGGTTTCCTGTGAAGTTTTTTATAACCACCTTCCCCCTCACCCCCACCCCGCCAATTTTTGTTGCCTTTAAGAAAAAAAGTTCGATATAAAGTAGCCACCACTTGATGTGATGGTTTTCTAGGATAGACATTTGCTATGAGCAGACATACCTGAACTATTCAATAAAAGAAATTTGAAAGAAACATTGTACAGCAGTTTAGAGTTCCCCAAAGAAGAAAAGGGGAAAAGTTTATCTGATAGTATATTTTAAGTAGTTAATGTTTTCAAGTTTTTCCCCTTCCTTTTATAGGGATCTATTATTATAATTATATTTTTAGGTCACTGGAGATTATTTGGTGCACTGTCTTTCCTTCATATTCCATGAACATGTGTTAAAAACACATTGAAAGGGTACAGAAAGGTCAGTGAGAAAATTCTTAAAATGAGCGGGGAGAGAAAGCAACAAATAATTTCACCATTTCACAGGAACCAAACCCTCCATATTTGCCCCTTCCGTGGACTTGAAATCTCCTAACACTGAAAGCTTTTAAAATAGTAGTGGTTTAAATCTTTTAATAGCTACCAGATATACTTGACTTATTAAATCTGAAAATAAGAAAATATACACTCTCAGGGCTTGGAGTGAAGAGACTGGTTACAGGACTGGAGGGTTCTGTTTCTAGGATGGTTTGTTGGCCCATTTGAAACATAACACCTAGAGCTAGAGGCTATCCAATAGCGAGGTGCTAAGATGGTCCTAATTAAGGTGTTTTCACATAGGCTCTTTCAATCCTGGCAAAAACATCCTATGGAATATAGTGCTTCTTTGGGTTGAACAGTAGTTGACTTGCATAAATGCCAACATCTCTTCTGGCATTTTTGGAAATTCTCCATCATGTAATAAATAGTGCTGTATAATCCAAATTTGTAAATGCCATGTTTCATGTAGCCCCTGTAGAGACAGCTGAAATTAACCCAGGCTGCAGGCATCATTGAGATCCTGGAGGTTACGTTACTGCCTAGATCCAAGGAACGACCCTAATGAACCATAGTGGAGGCCTTTGATCAAATCTAGGAGAAGGTGTGAGGTTAGCCTTAGTATAGCAGTGTACTGTGAAGCAGTGCCCACCAACCGATGCTTAGACATTTCTTTTATCCTTGGAAACTGTCTTTCAATTAAGCAAACCTTCTTAGAGGAAATTTGCTCAGCTCGAGGTAAAATGAGGTTTATGTTGCTTTACCAGCTGAGCACCCCAGCCTGCCAGACACTTGCCCTACACAGGCCCATTGCTATAGTGACAAAACCCACAGTAACTACGGTTGAAATAGAAAGTCTATTAAAACCCTTTTCTATGTTGGCCAGTTCCTGTGCCCTCGTTAAAATGCTGTCTTCTTGATGTGCGCACGCTCACGCACGTGCGCGTGCGTGCACAAACACACACACACACACACACACCCCACTCTTTCAGTCTAATAATAGGAAACTGACTTAAACCACGTTATAATTTAACTAAAGGCATTTATACTTTTTTTTCTTTTATCTCACTGATAAGCAAATAATATGGTGATCTTCTGAAGAAACTTGTAACTTGTTAAACGTAATTGATATTTCCAACTGTTATTTATATACTCGAATAATCTAAATTATTCGAGTGAAGATCTGAAAAAGAGCTAGATAGTATGGCATTCGTTTTGCTTTAAAACATCTCTTCCAAACAATTTAGGGAATGGTTAGATTTTATATAAGAGGACTGCTTAGTGCTTAGTGCTCTAGTGTTGAAATACTTGTTATAATGTGTGTCAAAGAGATGGCATTTTAAATTCTTCTGTGACTATGTAATTAATAAGTGTGTTCAGTGCTTGAGATATATGCATGTTACATAATTTTTAGAGAGAGATAAAGCAATGTCTGAAGTATATTAGAGAGTCACAGATGTTTCTTGTAAGGAAATACATGTGCTCCAAAGGAATTTTGAACTGCTTTCTGATGCTTAGCTTTGTTCATTGCAAGGATCATGTGAATAATTTCATTGAGTTGCCTTAGTTCTTATTTACACAAGCCTTGAGAAAGGAGTTGAAGTGATAAATAACTTGCCCCCCTTGCCTAGTTCTGAAATGCTTTATTTAGCCTTTTATGTTTTTGTGAATGTGGAGGGAGGGAATAAAATATACAGAGAAGATGTTTGTGTTTAACTAAGTTAATCATATACATTCTCTTTGTGGACCTTCTGTAAGCTTAAACAGCTTAGCAGGCTGATAGCCAAAAACATGTCCTCAAATACTGCCAAAAGCATTAAAAGAAGACCAGGATTACTTCATATTGAAGTACTGGAAATGAATTTTTTTTAAACTTCTGTATTTTAAGGAAGAAACCTGAAAAATCACACTCTTCTTTTCCTTTCCTTACCCACAGAAACCAAAATTATTATTTATTAAGGTGGTGAAATAAGACACTGATGGGAATAATATTTGTGTGGGAGTGTTTTAAACTAGTTTGATTTGTCTGGTTAAACAGGGATCAACCAGGTTACTCTGGTATATAATGGGTCTTTTTGTTGTTGTTGTTATTTATATGTTTGTGTTGCCTGTAGACACTGGCTTTCTTACCTTGGTTCAGTAACTTTTGGCCAAATACTTGTTCATTTATCTTCTATATTCTTGAGCAGAAATTCAAGAATAGATAGTAGCGATGAGGTATAACGGTGAAGGAAAAGATTATTTTTCTGTAGTCTTACTGAAAATCAGAAAACTTGGACTATAGTACAATAACTGTGATTTCAAGTCAATCTCTCGGCCTCTCTCAGCCTCGGTTCCTCATATATAAAGTGAGGGAATCAGGCTAGATCAGTACATGTTAACCAAAGGTTTGCATCATAAACACCTATAGAGCTTTTTCAAAATGCAAATACATAGAGATTTTTAAGGCAGTAGGTTTGGGGTGGGGTCTTGCACATTTAATTCGAAAAAGCTCCTCAGGTAATTTAATGCACAGCTGGTTAAGAGCCACTAAATTAGATGACCTCTAAGATTACCTTCCATTTCTAAATTTTATGTTTCTAATCCTAGTAGGCTGAACGCCCTTCCTCCCTTCCTTCCTTTCTTTTTCCTTCCTTCCTCCCTTCCTTCATTTCTTTCTTCTTTACTTTCTTTCTTTTTCGTTCGTTCATTCATTCATTCATTCATTCATTCATACATTCTTAACAGCTATGTTCGTTCCTAGTGTTGCTGTCAAAATATTATAGATATTTTTATCCAATTCCAGGAAGATCTGTGTCCTCTGCTCCTATGAGTAGATGGTGATTAATATGTGGGCAGAACCATGTTCTCTGCGTACCTGTCGTCTTACATAACGCCTGGCACGTCATGGACCCGTGGCAACTACAGAGAGCCTGAAAGTCGGGACATTTTTTGAAAATGTAATATTAGTTATGCTTTCAAGTAATATGTTTTTTGTCAACCTCTAGACACCTTTCAGGTAAAGTACCTCCAAACTTAAAACAATAGGTATAACCGTTTATCTGAAAAACAACATAACTACATTATTTTCTTTGTTTCCAGACTTTCAGGATACTCCAGTGTATCGATTGTATTTTTTTCCAAATTAACAATTGGTCTCATTGATTTAACTATGGAGGTACTTCACCTGAGAAGATAGCTAGAGGTTGACCAAAAAGAAAAAGATATCGAGCACATTACTTAAAAGTATAATTAACATACTGTTGAAAAATAGTTTATCCTAAGAAAAACATAGATTGTCCTATGTTTCCTTACTTTTTGGGCTCCTGCGTTTGTTCAAATGTCTAATTTTCTGTTGTCATCTTAATGTGTGGCCATGTAAGAAACGGTCCCAAACATATCACCCTAAAGGTTTCAAAGCTTATCTGAAAAATGTACAACTTTATTATAATTTTAAGTCTTATTTTTAAATATTTTGAATTACAAAGATAAAAATTTTAAATGGATCTTTATTAATACAAGTTCTTAATAAAGTGTGTGTGTGATTAAGCCCTTTGTTTTTCTCAACAAAAATGCTGATTCCCATTTTTTTGGTTTAGCGAGGCAATTTTTAACAAGTTAATTATAATTATTTTTCATAGCCAGCAATTATTCTGAACCTTCTACCATCATGATTCCCTATCATATCTTTCATAACATATAAGATTCTTTAAAACTGTCCACATCCATACTGTCCAGAGGTTCATTTCTACAATATATGTATTTTTTGTTCTAGACACTAAGGTAAATCAGAGGGTCACAATAAGATATGATAAGCACCCTCTCCGTTTTTTTCATAATAACTGTGATGTATCTGAAAGTTTTCTTATCAAGCATTGGAAAATTCTGTTGTATAGTTTTTGCGGAAATTGATTAAAATGGTTTGTTGCTCATTGTGTTTCTTTGCTTTTTCTTCTTCAGTCTGAAAATTTGAGTTATTTCCTATCATTATCCATTATCACCACTGCTGTAGAGCATAAAGAGACAAAAGGAAAAGAACTTAAACCTGTCAGTACTACTACCAGTTGTGTCCTACATAGTGCAAACAAAAGGAGAAATTTGATACTTGCTGAGCTTACTTGAGCTTTTCGTTGTTGTACATGCCATTCTTGGTGGGGGAGGTTGTTGTTTTGTTTTGTTTGTTTTTTAAATAAAAGAACTTTAAAACTTGGATAATGTCCAATTTCTTATGCACTTCTTCTCTGTGTAGGCATGACTAGTAGCAAAGTCAGCTAGCTTCAGCTCTTTTTTCCCTCTTATATGCCCATTGCCAAGTCAAATAATCATCGCCTCAGAGTGGAAATTTCTACCTGAATTATCTCCTTGGGTTGTTAGCACAGTATAGCTGAAAAACTCCTTTAGTTATTATATGAAGAGATACTGTGAGGCATTTTAGTCAGAAAAATAGATTAAGTTGTATATACAGGGTTTAAGGATCATTAGAGAGAAATTGAGAGCTGGTTCAAGTATTGTATAAAGGCTTATTATTTGTAGGTTTCACTTTCCTGAAGTTTACCTCTAATCTCCTTGTTTGTGCTGTACATCAAGCTAATATAAAAAGACACATGTAGGTTTTTCCAGGTGGGCTCGTGGCTCGCTCCATCATTTTAGGTCTCTGCTCAAAAGTCATCTGACATCAGGGAGGCCTTCCTGATCACCCTACATAAAATAGCAGCACCCCTGCCTTCCCTCAGACACTACCCAGCACTCCTGATACCCTTTAACCTGTTTTACTTTTCTCCATAGCACTTATCACGATGTAACAGATATTTGCTTATACAGCTCTCTGTTCCATGAAGAAGTCTATATGCTGTGTTTTCTACTGCTTTATCTCCAATCTTAGATCATGCCTGGCATAGAGTAGGTGCTTAATAAATATCTGCAGAATGAATTACTACAGAAATATAAGGAGCTAACTATGCTTCGAATGGGAGCACCACCTTCCCAATCTAATAATATGTGGTACTGAGCAGATTAGAGAGTTTTAAGCTTATATCCTCATTCTTGTAATAGGACTATAAAGTTAGCAAATGACCATCTTCATTTTGCAGAGTAAGCATTTGTGGGCCATTTAAAACTTATATATAAAGTAAAGACACATAGAAACTGGTATTTTGTTTCTACCTGAGTGAAAATTTCCAGAATAGAGATTTTCGTTGTTCTTTGGGGGGTTTTCTGTTTTTTGTTTGTTTGTTTTTGCAGCTAGAGGGGAATTTCTGAGCTGTTTCCCCACTTATTCAAATAAAGCCAGAGAAATTGATGGAATATGAGGAAAGTGACTGATCAAACATTCCTCTTCTTTCTCTCCACCACAAAGTGATCAATGAAATGTAATCGTATAGCAAACGGATGCCATGTTAATAGAAGTAAGATTGAATATTTGCAACAAGGAAGCTGTGTGACTTCCCTCCATTAAAAAAAAATAGAGGCAGTATCTTCAGACAGACTTGTGGTGTTGCCCTGTCAGTTAGAACAAAGATGACAGTCTTTCACTCACGAAATCCTGACTTAAATTCCAAAGGTGAAAAGCTAATCCTCTAAGTGATTTCAACCAGCTTGGTAGGAAACCTAGTTGCTTGAAATTATTATTTTAATGTCTCAGTTTCCAGGGTTAGATTGGCAATGAGTCAGCTTTCCTATTAAGGAGCTGAGCCAATTTATTTGTCCAGAAATTATCATGTTTTAACTTGGGGGTTCTTTACTAATAATAAGGCTAATACCTTTGAAGTGCACAAAGCACTTTCAGATTCATCTCATTTACCTTCACTGCATTCTGTTGTGGAGGTCTAACCAAGGTTATCCCCAATTTACTGATGAAGAAGCTGCCTGTTAGTTCAAGATGCAGTTTCCTAAGGAGCTTTGGTTTGGTCATTTACTGTTCAATTTTTAGAAAGAAAAGATAAGAAAGAGAGGGAAAATAAGCAAGTACTTGTAAATTGATATAAAATTGTTTGATGATGTTTTATTATTTTGTAAATTTGCCGTGTATCTTTGTTCCATGTTAAATGTTTTTAGATAACCTCTCCTACTACTAACTTGCATGTGATCTTGGATAAGTCACTTAATTTTCTAGACTTTTTACCTACTCTGTGCCTCAGTTTCCTCAATTATAAAGTGAATGGCCTAACAACTTTTTAGGCTCAAAATTTCTAATTCTGAAATACTAGATTTGGAGGCTGTAATGTCAGGGGTAGAGATAATAAATTGGAGCTGCTATTATTTTTTTTATTATTATTATCATCACAGCCTAAGTCTCTAACTAGAATTATTTAACGATCTATCCAAAATTATTCATATTAGCCAGGTGTGACTTTAAAAAATGGTCTCTTTATTTATGATTCAGTGTGGCCAATTCAAAATTCAACAAAATCTATGTTTTAAAGACTAAGAGAATATACACTTTCCCTTACTAAAAGTCTGGTTTAATAGGTTACATTATAGCTCAATATGAGGAGCTAAAAAAATACAGTAATCTTAAGAGCAAATTATTAATCTGATGTAGTTACAACAATGGTATACTTATATTCATACTAAAAATTACAAATGTGAGTGCCATGTTTATGCATAGGAAATGTAGAAATTTTAAAAAGTAGAACTCAAAGCGGTATGTTCACTTACTTATGTAATCAATAGTGATTATAACTTTGTCTAAAATATGTGTGTTCATTGACTAAATTTGACTTAATTTCGGAAGCTTTAGAGAACTCAACATCCATTTTAGTTATGTTCCTAATATTTTTTAAAACCGTAATAATATTCTTATCTCCACCTGTCTCCAAATAAAAGCTGATGTAAATATGCAATAAATGGTGAAACTCTTTCTGTATTAATCTTAAATGTGGGCATATGTCACCATACCTACTGGCCTGGGTGTTCCATTTTTGCAGCACTGTGATTAATTAAATCACTAACTTTTAAGCACATTCTCAGGACCTTGGATCTTGTTCACATTCTAATTAGGCTGAGCCTGAAGTTACAAATGGCCCACCGGGAGATGTTATAGCATCTGTATTATATCTAAGAAGATGGAGTATGTGAATTGTTCGGATGAACATGGCAATGAGCAGTGACGCATCTCCCTGCAGATTCGTAAGTGACTGTGAAGTGCTGTTTCTATAGGAAGGACTGTATAAATGTGACATTAATAATCACCAGTTTGAATCTGGGTCACTTCAGCCATGACTCAAAGATCAAACGCTATCAGATGGTAATGAGTGTGTGAAAGTACTGCAGGAAGATGTTCCATTTCTTAATGACACCTTTGTGGGCCTTCTCAGCAGACTGTTAGAGGGTGGAATCAAAATAAAGGCACACATGTCCCTTGGTCTGGAGGCCAGCCCTCCAGGTCACAGTTGGCATACTTTCGTAGAGATGTTTTAGGAACAATTCACAGCGGTTTCGGTTATTATAGCTCCTCAAATGGTTATACAGAACCTTTCATCTTCTGCCTCTTTTCCTGACCATTTATTCGCTTCAGAGTGATAGCAGCTCTTTTGCATAATCTCTGCTGTCTTTTCTCTGCAAAGGAGAAATTGCACTTACAGATAAATGCATGTTAACCATTTAGCGTTAAACTCTCCCAGTCTTATTTCCATTTGGGGTCATCATTTTTATTTTAACGCAACTTATGGAGCCCCTGTGGTTGGCCAGGCACTGTGTTAGGCTCTGAGAATACACTCACTAAATAAGAGGGGTTCCTGTCTTGAAAGAGTTTCCTATTTTGTAGAGAAGGAAGGCATTTAAGCATTTACTTGCAAAAAATTGTGATAGAGGCAGGAATAGAGAAATGTACTAGATATAATAGTGGCATAAAGGCGGAAGTTATTTGTTCTGTGCTGATTGTTAAGGAAGGCTTCCAAGAGGGGGAGATGGTTGAGCTGGCTATGAATGACTGAAGAGGAGTTGGCCAAACCATTAAATTGGAGAATGACCTAGTCTAGGCAAAAAGAAAATTGTGGGCAAAGGCAGGAAACATGAGACAAACATGATGCTCAGTGAATTGCAAGTCTTTGTATTTGGCTCTAAGATTAATTGTGCTCTTGGTCATGGACTTATTGCCACCTTTATAAAACTTTAGTTTCAATCAGAAATAAGATATGAATTTTGACAACTTTAGTTGTGGTTCTGTCTTTTTTCTGTGGTTGACTTTAAACTTCTGAATAAGAGCACTCTATTCTCCTCCTTAAACATTGCTTCTACCTGGCCAATCCACCAGGTATTTACACTTGTGTCTTTTCATTGTTACGTTGGAACAATCTAAAGTTGTTTACTCATCAGTTGCACTGCCAGATTTCAATTTCAGCCTCAAGTGTTTAGACAACATTATATGATGAGTGTTATACTTTTATGACATTTGCTTTAGCACTGTTAGAGCTTTCCATGAAAGCTAATGGTTGGGAAAAAAGAAGCCTGAATGTCACCAAGTGGCCGCCAGATGTGTTTTATTGTGTTGGTATCTCTGTTTCGTTTTTATAAAAACTCTTTTTTAAGCTTAAAAAACCTTACAAAGCAGAAATAGCAGACAATAGAGTCATAGGAGCTGAACTATTTTCTTCATTTCCTGATTGTTATTTCTTGAACTCCTGTTTTAAAAACTATGATTCAGCTGAAAGAATCCATAACAATATAAAGTACTGTACTTTTAAAAACAAATCATTATGTTTTCTTTTTTTTTCCTTTTCAAAGATATACTCACTTCTTAGGTTGTAAAGTGCCCTTGTGTTTCAATATGTGGCTCTTCAACGTAGTGATATGATAATTGTGATTTAACATCTTTTGGAATTTCTGCCATCTAATTGTTCATTGAGCAATCAGTATGTTTTCAGGCAGTCTGTCTGGCGTGTGATAAATATTTTGTAGCATATGCAGTTGAACATGCCAATTTCAAAGGGCTTTACAAGCTTTAATTAATTTTCGCAGCAACCAGATGCACTCTACTTTATTAATGGGAAATCCACAGACAGTGGAAATCAGAGTGTTTCCTAGATTCATTTAGCAAGGTGGTTTTCAAACTTTTGGATAGCCAGACACTTCTCTCACACACAAGATTATCTGGAACCCCGGCATGGAGAGTAGGACTGCTCTTGTTGGAAGGCAGAAAAGGGATTTGTTATAGGGCTATCAGAGTTATAAAAAAAAAAAATACAAAAAAAAAAACCCCACCCAAGATGCAAAATTTGAATTCCAGACAAATGATAATTTTTAGTATAAGTATGTTTCAAATATTACAAGTCCTTAAAGCAATATTGGTTGCCTAACTGAAATTCAAATTTACCTGGGCATCCTATATCTACCTGGCACCTTGGAACTCCTGGCTGTAGCCCCACCATCAATGCCCTTGTCTCCTCCCCAGCCACATGGGGGTCCTGGTTCCTTGAATGCAGTTCGAAAACCACAGATAGAAGAAATCTGAACAGATGCTGAGTGATAACTAATAATACATTTCTCTTTTCAATCTACATTTGGGGGAATAGTATCATCACTTCCTTGACTATGTTAAAAAATCCACATGATCATGTATTCATTGCTGCACATGGTAATTTTAAAGAATTATTGCCTTTGCTTTGCCTTTCTTGTTTCTTAGGATAAAATACTTTAGTCTCCCAAACTTTGGGAGCAATGTTTGTTAAGTCACCTGTTTGTAGATGTCAACAACTTAATTCCTTTGATTAAGGAGAACTGATGGTATAACCAGGATTGCAGGTTGGCCAAATCAAGTCCATACGTAAAAAGAAAAATGGATGAGAGCTCATGACTGTGATTCTGAAGCAACCCAGGGAGAGGTGTCACACAGGGGCTGATCCTTGTCTTTTGGTCTAGTTGGCATGTACATATTTTAGTGGCCCTGGCTTGAGGACAATACCCATTAAAGTAATTGGGTTACTCCAGTATTTTAAAGCAGCCCTTGGATATTATTTTCGTTTCTCAAGCCATCTTGTCTGTGGAGTATTCTTATTTATTCGGCCTTATATTTCTCAGTGTAACTGAATACAGTCTGATTAGCAATCAGAAGCCACTAAGTTTGTTTAGGATAAAACAATGCTTCAATACCCAAGGGACTCTCTGGATTAACTGATGAAAAAGAATTTTTTAAAAATATACAGGAAACTGAGGACCCTCTTCTGGATCTATGGAAACCTAGGTGCTTTGAGTTTGAAGCCCTGCATGGGTGGCCTGCTAACTCTATGTTTTTTGTACTTGCAAAATGTTAGTAGTGGTTTATTTCTTAGTAGTTAGATTAAGAATGGGTATGATTTTATTTTTTGACCCTCTTTCAATTTTTCCAAAATTTGTGCTATAAGTGTGTTACTTTTAAAATAAGAAAAACAAGTATTAGTGATATATTTTAAACATTTCTGGTGTGAGGGGGAAGCCCATAAACAATGTTTCCATGTTTAAATGTTCCAAAATATAGACAATCATCTGGGGTATTAACTTTTTTATTTTGCAAATGCCTATATATCTTTGAAGGTTGATTGTAATGTGAAATCTACCCAAATTGTTTTCACTTAAAATTTACCTCTCATTCATTCATTTGTTTATTCATTCATCAAATACTTATTGAAGAAACGTAATATAGACATATTCCTGTGCATCATGAGAAAGGGGGTGGTAGATAGAATGAATAGGAAAGAGAAATCTAAAGATAGGACTTCACTATGTAGTGGGGCTGGGCTGGGGATGCACTTGTTCACACAGATACACCTGAAATGGGGAGGAAAAGGGATTGGCCTCAATTAGCAAATGAGCCCTCTCATGCAGTGAGGGTAAGTGACTTTTCAGGAGGCTATGTGTCACCATCAGTACTTGAAGAATCAGATCACCAGGGGTCATCTTACACCATAAGAACAAGTGCAAACTCCCAACCCAGGAGCTGAATGGATCTCAAAAGCCATCAGAATCCCTGGTTGTTTCCATTACACAAGACCTGGGACCTGGAGTCCATCTGCTTCTCACTGCCAGCTTTAGATACAAACTGGATTTGTGCTGGATGGCTTCACCCTCCCCTAGGCTGGTGTCAGGGATTTTGCTTTTAATCAACTATGTAACATGAGCTACAGGGACATTTTCTTTTTTCTATTACATTTTTTAAAATTCTCTTGGGGCAAGAAATAGCCTGTAATTTTATTTTTAGAATACCTCTTCATAAAATCCCTTTTACTGATCTTTTTATGACTCTGAAACTCATACCAAATCTATAATATGGAAAAGCCCAAAATATTTGTATTTTTTGTTTTAAAATATTAACACGTGCAAAAAATTACCTATTTGTTATGTTTACCTCCTTTCACAGTCCAAACAGGCTACATTTTACTCTGCATTTCTCAGTGACCAGATGAAGGTGGAATTTAACAGAGCATTTGTGGGAATTTGCATAATAAAACCTAGGAAATTAAAGTTTTTATTTGCTAAGACAATCTTGAGAGTAAAGGTTAAATTCACACAAACTGTTGCATACTAAATTAAACTGGGTTATTGCTAACAATATGTAAATGCTTGTGAAAAAAATCTCCCAAATATAAAAAACAATTGCTTTAAAATAAAACTAAGTATTTTCTCCTTTAATTGTATATGTTATAGTTTATAGAATAATTTTCAAGAACTTAGTGAATATGGAATTTTTCACTTGTTAAGATGCACATTTGGATTTAGACATCTATAGAAATAAATATTAAAGAACTTTCTTAAACTTTTATTTTTCTTATGAATAAACTGGATATTTTCTAGAAAGAAAAATATAAATGCCATTCACAGTTGCCTAATCATAATTCTGGGAGCTGTTGAAATGAAATAAGTGTCTTGATCAGTTGAGATGATGGATGGAATTTTATCTAAAACTTGGACAGCTTCTTTCACACCTTAGGACTCCTGTGATTTTTATCACAAAATCACATCATACCCCATTTGCAAGGCCACTTAAGCATGGACTATCACAATTGTTTAACAGTGCATAGTAAAACTTAAATAATTTATAACTCATGGAGGGGAACTGTATCCAGTTGAAACTTCCATGGTAATTCAGGTAGGTGGATGGACATAACCACCCAGGTGTCTTGGAACTATTCCAGTTTGAAATGGCTAATGAGCTCATAAGCTGAGGCCCCCTTTGCTGTGCCTCTCTTACTAGTTAACTTGTCTATTAGCTCAGTGCCACCTAACATCATGCTAGGACATTGATTTCACATTGATTCACAAAGAAATGCCTTGAGTCACATAGTGCCTATCTAGTATATAGCGCCTGTCTTCTGCAGGACTCTGTTTTCAGAATCTGTGCTGTTCAGCTGATGACCTAATCTTTCAGCTGTACCTGCCAGAGCAGAATGTCCAGTGCCACACAGCCCATCTTAAACATGAACCTTGGTGGAGTGATGAAGTTCCATTATCGATCCATCTGTTTTGGGGATTACATCACCACAAAGGAGTTAATTTGTCTTGTTTTGAGGGTCACGTTTAATTGCATAGGTCAGCAAAGGATGATAAATGACTGCTTTTTATTTTTCCTCAAGTCTGTGCCTCACTTTTTCTCCAGACTGCTGAACAGAACAGTCAGTTTCCTTAATCGGCACAACTGGTACCATAAGAATGACATACAAGCAGAAAAAGGCTACTGCTATCTAAAATCTGAGTTAACCAGTCCAGAAAGTTAAATGTGGAATATTCTTAAACCGACTTGCTCATAGAAAGCCTCCCACATCCAACAGGAAGAAAGAAAGCACTAGATGGCAGTCTTAAACAAACTTGAAATGACCTTTCCTCTCTTAAAACGAATGCATTATCTAAAAGCAGTCCTTTCTGTTCCAAAAGTACTTGAATTTGAACTCTACTTTATAAAAATTGCAAATCTGAGAGCACTGTGAAGTTTATGTCACATTATAGAATTTTGTTTTAATTAACAATGATTCTTTTTACTAGAAAGGCCCGTTGCTGAACTGACTTATTTGTGGAGTTATTTTAATGCCTATTTTAACTTTACACTTTAAAATGTTGTCAGAGAGTTTTTTTAGAATTTAAAAACTAGAAAAAATTATGGCATGTTTATAAAGTAAAAAAGCTATTCAGCTATTAAAAATACAGAGGTAAAATCTTATGATTTTCAGGATATATTTAAGTGGAAAGAGTAGATGATAAAATAGTAAAGGGTATAATCACTGTTTGAAGGAGAACAGTGTATACTCATCTATGTGAGTGTTTGTATGTCTATGTTGATCTCTGGGAGATGAAAGTATAGATTTTTTCTTTCTGCTTATTATTTTTCTACCAAAAACTATATATGTTTTTGCAGTATAATAGACTTTTTTAAATGTACATAATAGAGTTAAATTGTCTTCCTGATCTGAGATGAGCTTCTTGAATACACTGTCATTTCATTTTTTTTGATCAAGTATATTTGCCACCCTACCTTGTATACTTTCTCATATTTTATGTGTTAGTATTTATACTGTGGGATTTTCATCATTTAAAATAATGCAAAAAGTATTCAAGTCCCAAAGTATAGTGAAAACAGATACTACACATATTAGCAAATTCTGTACAGATCTCAAAGATGATTTATATGTTTAATTTATTTTCTTTAGTTTCATCTCCATGTGGGTGCTTATCGGACCAGGTTCTATGCACAATGAACATTTAACGAACATTTATTAAGCATCAAAGATGGGCAAATCACAAATTATAAATATTGGTTTGTAAGATTGGAGGTGAAGTTTCGTAGGGGTTATAATCAGTTTCACAGTGTGCTATTCCTCATCCGTGTGCCTGTTGGGGGTGGGGTGGGGAGTAGGGGTGGGGGATGTAAAGAGGAGTACATATCCCACCTACCTTCTGATAACTCTTCTTACCTACCTTCCGTTTTGGACCTTGATGTCATTTGGAATTAATGTCCCATTATTATACAGAGAAAAATGTGACTAAAAATAATTGAAGCATTTTTAAAAATTAATAACAGCAATACACTAAAAGGTTAATTCCATTTGGGAAATACTCAGAAACTATCTGGTAAGGCTGAAAATTTCTATACCAGACTGTATCCTAGTAACTTTTATAAGGAAAGCTCTGAAAAGGCAATTCCATTCAGAAAGGGTCAGTGTAGACTTTGGGAGATATTAGAGATTATGAAAAAGGGTATCCTACCCTAGCAGAATGCATGGTACAAAATAGATATTCAGTATATATTTGTTCATCAATTGATTGAGTTCATCAGGAGCATTTTTAGTATACAGTGGATTATTTGGACCGACAACTTTTATATACTTGATATTAAAGCCTTTAGAGAAGGGTTTCAGTAAGTCTAAATCTGCTGAATGTGTCCTTAAGTTGATTCCTCCATAAGGCAAGTTGGTACCATTGCAAATAATTATTGAATAGTAATAATAATCTCTTTGTCCCTCACATACAGAAATTGGAATAGTAAGATTAGCCAACCCTTTGGAAAGGATGACATGCAGATTTATCCAGTTCATTCAGCCTCATATCTCCATCACAGTACTCAACACATATTATAATTCATCTCTTCATATTTTATCTTCTGCACACTGAATTTTGAGATCCTCGAGGAGAACAACTATGGATTACTCATGTTTTATTATTTGGATCAAGCATATAATAGGGACTTAAAATTTTTTACTTGATGTGTAAATAAATGTTTCTCAAACTTAAAGCTAAGTTTGGTACACCAGACCTTGATGACTGTGTCATCCACTGTGAGAGTCACTGTCCATTTCTGTGTCTCTGGTGCCTGGCTGAAAACAGCACCAAATGTTTGATAAGTAAACAGAGAGAGAAAGAAATGAGTTTAAGGGGGAGTCTTAAATTTAATTAAAGCTTCGGAATTGAAGAATGCTTTTACACGCATTCTCATTTAATCCTGGTAACAAACTGTGAGTTGATTGTCTCCTTTTATAAATGAAGAATCAGGCTCCAAATGGTTGAGACAATACCTCTGAGTCACGCAGTTACTAAATGGCAGCATGATTAGATCCCAAGTCCTCTTCTACAAGTCCAGTACACTCTTGTTTCTGTTTGCTGAAATCAACTCTTAGAGTACCAATGCTGAGACACTATCATGCAGTCTCCTCCCCCTCCAGATGCTCAGTTTGCCATTGTCCATCCTAAAACCTCTCCACCATCTACATCTATTCTTCTGGGTTAGTAGCTTCAAAAACACCTGGCTATCCAAACTGAAAACTTGGACGTTATCCTCAACTCCTCTTTTCACATTCATTCAGCCAGAAGTCCCATCTAACTTACCTCCTGGACATTTCTGGGCCCAGCCATCCTCTTCTCTCCAAGATTCTATCTTTTATCTTAGTGCACTAATCCATCATCCAGGCTTCCAGTCTCCAGTTTTGCCTTCACACTACGGAGTGATCTATCCAGAATGAAAATCTGACTATGCCATTCCTTTGTTCAAATTGTGCTGCCCCTATGAGCCCTCTGTGGCCTGGCTGTCCCACCCCTTAAGGCATCTTCCTCTAGTTTCTTCCTTACCTTTAAGCATCTAGCAACATAGGCTAGATTAGAGTGTTGCTTAAGTTGTCTTTTCCCAGGGTAGAGCTACATTTTTCTTCTCTTGTCCCTTACTGTGGCTCATTGTAGGTGAATATAGTAGCTGCAGAATCAGACTTTAAAGCAAGAGACTTGGGGAAAAGCTCCCTAGAGGTAGTCATAGTTTTTCCATCATTTCCTTTCATACAGTACTTTTCACCAGCCTCTGGGATCCTGAGTTCAGAGCCAGTTTACAAAGAAAGAAGCTAGGGAAACTGCCTATGGATGAAAAGCAAAGAACAAAAGAAAGCAGATGTAAACAAATGCACACAACAAATGGGTAAAACCATAGGTCTAGCCAAGCTCTTCCACTGAGCCTCCTCTACCACCTCCATTTCTTTTGTTGTTATGAGGAGTGAACCCATAACAAAGGCTTCCTATTTGTTTACCCCTTCCCTGACCCTGTGCCCACTCAGGGTCCCATCATATATTTTATGCTGCTTTCTTCAATGCCAGTTCATCATAGTCTTTATGACCTTTGAAAAAAGTACCACTTTGGAATGGGAGGGGCAATTTTAAGGTGGGACAGTTGCTCTCATGTCCCTGCACTACCCTTCTTTCCCCAAAACAGTACTTGAAGACAGTATTTCTTGAAGTCTCTTGGTTCTTAAAGTGACCCCAAATCTTCCCTTCCACCCAACTTGTTCTCCCCTCTCTCCAACTTGCCTGGCTGACTAGAGTTTGGAGGAAACCCGTTTTAAAACTTTCAGAGCTGATAGCTTCCATCACCCACAGTCCTGGCATGCTGGCCAAATGTTCTCTCAGCCCAGAGAGAGCTGCTCTTCCTGGAAGTATGCCAATACCAATGGCAACGCAGATTTCGGTGAATCTGAGTATCCCAATTAAGGTATTAATATTTGTATTTGTCCTTGACAGTACTGACTCAGATATTTATAAATAATATTTTTAAACATGTGGATACCTATGTTAACTCTTTTTAGGATTCTTCATTTACTTTCAGTTTGCTAGTGCTAATGCTCTTACCTCAAATAAAATGTATTTAAATAATGCAAATTTAATGCAAATTAAGACCCTTTGCAATAATTGAATTATTGTTCTGTATTACCAGTGACATTGAGTTCTACATCTAGATACATTACAATAAATGATCCTTTTGCTTTTTTTCACATTCCAAATGATTCTGTAATTGGCTAAAAAAAATTATATCCTCTTAAAACTAACTCTTTCAAAGCTATTTCTTTGGTACTTCAGTGCAGTTTGAGAACTGTTCATATCCCTAGATTTTAAAATATGACCCTGAGAAAGATTTCAGTAGCATTTTGGAAAGGAACATTTTTCATAGTGAGAGAAGAGTGACTTGATGAGTCCAATTTTCTTGACGTTATTTCACTTCAGAAATGCTCCATGTTTAAAGTGAGTATAAATCCTGATTAATGCCCATTGTCCCAACATAATTATTAATTGCACTTGAAAAGTGTCCTGGTTTGCAAGATAAATTATATGTTCTCCCTATCTATATTCTATTTAACTGTCAAACAATTGCTCGAGATTTTTGTTTGTTTGTAATTAAGTTTTGCAAAGAAATACAAAAAAAAAAAAGTATTGGCCTTTTAAAAACTCCAATATTTATGTAATTTGAAAAGAAAGCAGTCAGCATTCCTACTCATCTTACTTGAACTTGGCTTACCACTGGAAAATTTCTATTTGTACCAGTAACTTAGCTCTTTATCTTCCAGAGCCATGAAATTGTCCTGATCACAATTTTAAAATTTTAATAAAATCTGCTAAAATTTGAATGCAGGCTATGTCGTGTGTGTGTGTGTGTGTGTGTGTGTGTTTATATTTCTGGAGAGTAATCTCCATCAGCTGTCTTAGCAGTAAAGTTTCTTCCACCTTTATATAATTTATATAATTTATTGTTTCTCATTTCCTTCTATGATTTAGGGTATTGAAGCCATTCTGCTCTACATTCTGAAATTGATATTTAAATCTTCCCTTTGTGCATCTGCCTGCTGGTATTTTGCATTGTTTCGGTTCTTTCTTGTCTATTTGTCATTGAATCTTTACATCTTTGGTTTTTCTTACATTTATTCATTCATTTATTCATTTCTTGTTTCTGGTTCTACTTTTTCACTTTTTATTTATTTTTAAGAAATCTTCCAGAGGTGCTTTTTATCCCCCAGAATTTACTGTAGTTAATACTTTATCAGCTGATTTCAAGTACATTAACAACTTTTCTTAACTTCCTGTCATTCTAATATGTAAATAATATACTTTGAATATGACTTTTTAAAATATTATCAATATCTTTCACATTCTCAAATTGAATTTTGCTGCCTTTTACACAATCTCTAGTGAGGTTTCCCTCCTCCTCCAAATCTTTCTCTTTGTAATATTACCATGTTAGCATATATCCTTTAATTTTCTAATACAATAAATGAGATGAGATATCTTTACCTTTTAATTGATTTAAAAATGGGTGAGACATTACATTTTCACCTGTTTATCTTAGAGCAGCCATAGATGGTAGTTCAGTGACTGTGACAAATTCCCAGAGAGTGATTTTGAATTAGTAATATACCTTGGCCATTCTTAGAGCTGACTTTTCATAGTTACTGCACATAAGTATTGAATCATTATCATTAATAATGGACATCTAAAATGGAAAACAAGATAAATTTTATTTTATACTCCGATAAAGTCTCTATGAGGATTTGTAACATATGTATTAGCCTGCGATTGAAAAATATTTGGGGCTTCTAAAAGTATGACTTTTAAATTTAAACCAAGTTAGTTCATTAATTCTTGGACAGAATAGAGTTTCTACTGTAAATAACACATTTGAAACACATATCCACAGAAAATAGATGCCATCAGTAAGCTATTCTATGACTGAGCGTTACAAAATCTGGGAATTCAATGGCATAGAAAAAAACAGTATTCAGGAGAAAATTTTGGGTGGAGTAACTATTAAAAGAAAGTCAAAGAATTGACTGGGAGTGGTTAGAAAGAAGTTTTCAAATGAAAAATGCCTTTGTCTGCTTGAGACTTTTCTATTGTGTTTTTTTTTGTTTTGTTTTTTGTTTGTTTTTTTTTACTAGATCTTTCCCTCACAAACACACACAAAAGAAAAACGGAATAAAGGTTATTACTAAATATATAGTCCCATTGTTGGCTCAGTATCCACCACCTTGCTAGAGCAGATGACAGTTTATTATTAGTGGTAGGCATCTGAAGGATGTTGGTTTGATAAAGTATAACCCCTAAGCCACTTCTCTAACATGATCTTTCTAATATCTTCAAAACATTTCTGAGGCTTATCTCATTCTAATCTTGTCTGGCAATGTGACAAATGCCTCAGGGAAGTGGGGAGGATATAACCTGTCTTCAAAGATTTATAGCATTTCAGGCACCACAGATCCTGTAAGACATCTTTGCTCTTTTTAGGGATAGGACTCTATTAATTTTTTTTATATTAATAACAAGAGTTAGCAATATTATTACTGGTTATCAGTAATAATGCATGTGTTTTTTGCATGAAAATGGTACTTGGGACCTGCCAAGATTAAGGGATATTTTATTTAGAATCGGATGCTCATCTGTTCTTGCCTAGTCTTCCTGGATAGGATATGTGAGATGGATAAAGATATGTGAGATGACTGTCCAGGGCTGGGGCTGCTGCTTGAGCCTAAGCACAGGTATAACTAAACTGCCTGGTCTAGAATAAAATATAAAAATGATCAATGCTTGTGTTTAATGGAAAATTGAGTCACGTATTTTCTCTTACTGTCTCTGACATTATTTCCACACTATCAACAAATAGGCACAGATAATAGAAATGGTATAAATAAGTTTGAACACTGAGTTCGAAGAATAACTAAATGTTAAAAGATTTCCCAATTTATCTGTGGTATCTGAAAATTTAATTTTCCACTTAAGTTTGAAGAACTGGTTCTTGTTTATCTTTTGTCCAGTGCATATAGAACCATGGGTTAGCACATTAATTTTGTGAAGTAATGTTTAGGGAACATTGATAAAATTGTTTTATTTGACTACGATTTGCATATTGTAGAAAATCCTTCAGCACTGGCTCCAGACTTTGCACCTGGAGTATAGCTTCCCTGCAGTGGGAACTGGATAAAGATCTGTTTAATTATGGTCAGTCAAATCAGGTAGAATCAATACCAGGGCCAAGGGCAGGTCAGTTGCCTATATCTAAGGAAAGAGAGACCCGGATATTTGCCTTCATGTGGAAAGTCTTATGTAGATTTTATTTTGGTGCATTTTAATTAGGAAGGTGCATTTATGCATAAACGTACCCTCTACACTGCAGCTTAAAAGCTAGGACTTCTCTAGGGAATATAGTGAATAATATTGTAATAACTATGTATGGTGTCAGATGGGTACTAGTCTTATCGGGGTGATCACTTCGTAAGTTATATAAAAATCTCCAATCACTGTGTTGTGCACCTGAAACTAATATAATATTGTATGTCAACTGTAATTGAAAAAAAATTTTTTAAAGATTATTTTTTTAAAAAGCTAAGACTTCTCACAGATGAAGAGTATATGCAATCAATCATGTAATTCAGTACACACAGATCTGTGTCAGGTTTTTTTTTTTTTTAATTTCCTGCCTTTTTGATAGCTATTTGACTAAGAAAATTAACTAATTCAATATACTTGTGCTTCCAACAGTGGCTTCTGCCTTCTCAGTATAGCTCCCTTGGCTGCAATTCATACCAGATCGACCATATATATCAGCTCTGGCTCCTCAATGGGAAAATGAAGTGCTTTAAAAGAAAATAAGGTCATAAAAGCCAAGCAATAGCACTTTATTACTTTCTGTAGGAAGACTAAAAACAGAGTGTTTCTTTGTAGCTTAGAGACCCAAAGGCAACAGCAGTGCTCCTCCCAGCGAGACTGTGGTCCAGCGCCCACTCCTGGCTGGCATCTGCTGGTCCAGGGTGAGGACGGCCAGGGACCCAGACAAGCAGCGTCCTGTTGGAGACCTTCACTGCATTTTCCACAACAGCATCGGAATTTTCCTAAGGCAATTCACATCTGGAATTTTAAAGAAAGTTTGCCCTTCAATAAAATGGTAGTAAATCTTAGGAAACATTGTGCCTTTTTTTTGTTTTAATTAACCTGGCATTTCTCTACTAAACCATTAACAAATTATTGGTTGTTCCCTCTCTTTTTTTACCCTTAATGGTAATAATGGACAAAGAGAAGAATTATGAAATGCTCTTTTGTGTGTTACTTTTGAATTAAGGTAGCATAAATATTTCACAAAATATCTTTTACATTTCTTACATAAAAATATGTCTACACTAATCTAAGGAATAAATATTATATTTTATTTATGTAAAGTAGAATTATTTAGAATTATGAAAATATAGAGTTTGTATGATTAAACAATTTTGAAACACCTCTCTAATGGGTGGCTTGGATGTGACATGTCTTTATTCAGTGTATAGAGACATTGCCTTCCCTAGAAGCCTGATTTGGAGGCCATCATCACTACAATATGCCAGTTACTAAGTATGTTAAGTATCTCTCTAAAAGCCAATTTTAATGACTCCAGCCTGCTATTAGAATAGTCTAATCAAATTCTGAAAGAGACAGTTTATTTTAAAATGTCAAAGCTGTTCACTTTTTGATTGAAAAACTTGTGATGACTTTGGAATGAGAATGAGTATCTTAGTATGTGTGGAAGAGCCTTTTACATATACAGACTTTGCATGGTAATATAAAATGGTCATGAAACCTAGAATTTTGATTTGCCAGTTTTATAAAAACAAGATGACTTCAATGGAAACCTCAGATTTGTAATAATTCAAGTGTTTCATGAATTGTGCATGACTGATATAAGACTAAATCCAGCCCTTCCAACTCCTAAAGCAACTTTTAAACAGACAGACATGGACATCTTTAAAAATAGAGCATTTGTAGAAAGGAAGAGAGGGTAGTATGTGGATAGGTGATATAAAATCTGGAGTTCTGTTTCTATTGTGATTATTGATTTGCCTCCTCCCCCCCACCCCGCCCCAGTTTTAAGGGAAGTCCGTGGAGAGCGGGGGGGTTGCAAACTAGAGCTCATTTCTTGTTCTAGTGTATAGAGAGACCGGAACTATTTGAGCTTGTAAGTTGTTTAGAATTTGAAATGCATTTTCCCAGACAAACAATGTGACCAGTTATGCAGAGTTCCCCAACCTTTTTGGAACCAGGGACCGGTGCTCCTATTAATGCTTGATGATCTGAGGTAGAGCTGAGGTAGTGATGCTAGTGCTGGAGAGCAGCTGCAAATACAGGTGAAGCTTCACTCGGTCACCTGCCACTCACCTCCTGCCTTGTGGCTGGGTTTCTAAAAGACCACTAACTACTACCGGTCCATGGCCCCAGGGGTTGGGAACGCAAGCTACTGTTCACTTCCTTCTTTCATCCATTTAACAAACACATAGTGGGTTGCTCTTCGGTCCAGGCACTGTTCCCAGGCCAGTCCATAAAAAGTTAAAGCAGAATGCATACGTGTTGGATAAGCTAACTTTATTTTAAAAAGCATTTGACCACTGTCTTGAACCCTCTTCAAGGCTTAGCATGCTACAGTGGGACAAGGTTTCCTGTCACTGAGTAGCACCCAGAAGTCACTGTTCTTGGTCTGTGTTCTACACTGAGCCGTGAGCTCTTTGAAAGTAAGCCAGTATCTTCTTCCAGCCCGGGTGCCCAGTACATTGTAAGTGCTCTGAAAGATTTGTTGAACCAATTTCTGCATTATATATTTGAATCCTTCTTTGAAGGATTTAAGGAGTCAGGATTGACAATACAGACTTCTTGACTAATTGTAGAACTCATGTGTTTAGTCATTTAACAAAGATTTATTGAGGCTTAACTTTGCGCCAGACCCCAGCTCTGAATATGGATCAAGATGCAAGAGCACAGGTCCAGAGCCAGACTGCATATATTTGAATCCTGGCTGTGACGCTTACTTGCTGGATGACCTCAGGCTGGTCATTTAACCTCTTCTGTAAAGTGGAGGAAATAATAGTCTTTTTAAAAGGATTGTCGTAGGATTAAATTAATTGCTTTATACATAGTACTTAGGCCCTATAGAGAGGTATGAGTTATTACTGTTGTTGTGTTTGTGGTGTTGGTGGTTAACAGAAAGAGCAAAGTCAAGCATGTCATGAGATGAATGAAGCTGGACAGGTAGGAGGACCAGGTATTCCGGTTAGGACTTCATCCTATGCACCGTGAAGCCATTGAAACCTTTTAAGCTTGGGGAGGCTGGTGATGAAGTCGGTATTTTTTTTTTTTTTTTTCCAAGGCCAGGGAACCTCATTCAGTGAATTCAACAAGCAATTGCTTAAGGCACCCTTGTAAGTGGCCACTTGAACATAATCAATAGGGCTTTATGTCTGAATCACAGAAAAGAATATAGATTGTATTCAGGAACTGAGTGGAGTGGTAAATGTTTGCTTACCTTCAGAGTGGAATTAAGAGATACATAATATTACAGACCTACCTTCAGGCTATTTGTAAAGAAAATCAAATTCGGTGATTAAATACTAAAAGGTGTAATTCTTTTTACTCTCTGGGCTGAGCCCCTTAGTATAATGGAAGGTTTATCTGCACTGGGGGTAGGAGTAAGGTTATTGCTAATTCTGAGTAACCAAGACGCATATAAAAAAAAATACTGTACAGAAATAATAGTCATTTAAAAAGGATTCTAGAATGATTTTAAAAAACTGTTCTTTAATAAGTAACCTTTTTTCTTATTGTTAAAATGTTTAGAATGTATTATAATTAAAAAAAATTTAAATTATGTATTAAATCATAAAAAATTATGATAAAAATTTCAACCCTGAGCTCTTGTGTCATCTGAAACTTGACAAAAATTAGAAATAATTATTTTTGTGTTTCCTGATTTAAAAATTAATTCTATATATAAATGTATGTTGTGAAAGATTTTATATTTTAGAGGTGGGGATAAGAAAAGCAAAAAAAAAAAACACAAAAAAACCCTTGCTAAACAGATTTTATACTCCCACATAAAGATTATTGTTTCACATATATAAACACAATAATACTATTTATTCTGAAAAATATTTGCACTAATTTTATTCTATTTTCCTCTATATTCTAACAGAATTTGTGTATTCTAAAAGAGTTTGAAGATCTTTCTTTAAAAGCCACCCACCCAAAGAGATACTTTTAACTGGACCATGCAATCTAAGTGTCTGTATTGCACTACCTAGTAAGGTACTCTGGATAAGGAGAGAAAGAAGTTCTCAGTCCATTCTGCTTTATTCAAACTAGAGGAATTTTTATCTTAATATCCATTATTGCTAAGTGCCTTAGAGAAAGAGTTGATAAAAGGACTTGAACCTAGGTTTTTGGGGGAAGGTTCTGTTTAAAAACCTCCATCAAGAATACAACTTGGATTGCTGGCATGAACAAATTCATTCCCTTTACTCTCTTGGGTTTGCCTAAAAGTCTCTTTTAAACTTGACACTCTCCCTTTTAATAGGAATGTGCCTTGCTTCGCCTGATGTTCTTGCTGTCTTACAGGTTTCTCATTCCTTGTGAACTAAAAACTGTCTCAGGGATCAAATAAAGATAAAAAAATAAAAGTCTAAAAGGGAAATATGGAAGTCATCTCCACCTTGGAACACATTGGCATCCTATTCCAGACTCCTTTTTCAAAGGTTATTTGGAAAATAAATGTCCATAGTTTTCTTGCAAATAGTGTCTTTCTCCTACTAAAATTTTGATCATTTTTATAGTGTTCTACTTAACTCTAAAAGTTTCCATTTAAAAATTATGAGTTATTTCACTTTCTCTTTTGTTCATTTGTATTTTCTAATTTCTTTACAATGAGAATAATGGGTACTGTACAATGAACACTTATTATGTGCGAGGCTTACACACATTATCTCTTAATCTTCGTAGTAATAAGCAAAATAAATTCAGTTCTAAGACCCCATAGAGTATTAGCTTAGTTAATGCTTACCACAACTTGATGAGTATTTTAATTATCCTCATTTTCAAAGGAGGAAAGATTTTCAGTGGTTTGTTCCAGGTCACCTGGGGTAAGTGGCAGAACCAGGCTTGAACCCAGATGGTCTAATCGTACAACCCGCTTAACAGCTTTCACTCCATCACATTTCGATTGCCTGATATAATCTTTAGTTTACAGATGAAGAAAGAAGCTGAGAGAGGTTAAGTTACTTGCCAAGGTAACGTAGCTGGGAAAGGGTGGAGCTGGGGAGACACCCAGTTCCTCTGATTCTTAAGGCCATATGCTTTTCAATAACATAATATAGTAGACATATTTGTTTGGAAAAATTTTTTTTTAAAAAAAGCTGAGAGTGGCATAAAAATATTCATATTCTAAGACAGTATATCCCTGTTTGCCAGAAAATTTGTTGTGTTTATTCAACTTTAAAACAGGGTCTCTGTGTACATTTCGGATAGAACTGCTGGTGGTTACTACTGCTCACCGCGGTCTAAGCTCACCTCTTAACATCTGCCTTCAATTCCTTTTGAAAAAAAGAGAGAGCTTGCCTTATTCCCGGCAGTAGTGATTCCTCAGGAATCTTGATCCCTGAGACTTTCCTGCTAGTTCCTACAATGAGGTGGACCATAATGATAATAAGAATAAAAATAAAAAAGTAAAACTCATATTGGTGAGGCATTTTCTCTGTTCTAGGCCCTGGATTAAGCACTTTTCATACATTATTTGCTTTTCACAACCCTCTAAGGTAGAAACTATCATTTTCTCCATTTTACAGAAATGGAAAATAAGATATAATGTCATTAAGTAACTTTTTGAATGTATATAGGTAGTGAATGAATGGAGATTTCAGTTAATATCTGTCCCACTTTACAAAAGCCAGTTTCTCAATCCCCATGACATTTTATAGGTTAAGAACCATTAAGACTAGTTAAACGTTTTAGAACTAGAGTGGGATTTTTTGGATGGGCTGGGGTTGTATGGATCAGCTGCTTCTTAAAGACCAACTGGTTTCAGAAATTCAAAATCCTTCGTTATGCTGTATGGTCTCCTCCTATGACATTAACTGGGCTCTAGCATTGCACCCATCCAAAAGCAGACAGTCCACTGGCTTTTCTCCCAGAAGGAGGATATCCAAATAAACATCTCCTCCTCCTTTGGGCCACACACTGAGAGAAGAAACTGGCTTGGAGCCATGGGCCTAACCTGTGTGTTTCTCTTTCCTCTGTTCCCCTCCTTCTTTATTTATTTGTCACCATGCAGAGATGGCACCCTTATTCTTTACAGGTGGATCAATATTTACAGCCATTCAGGGGAGTCGTTGACTCTTCCCATACAGTGGGCTGCTGTGTAACAAAAGCTGCCTTTTTCTCTGGGGCCCTTCACATATGCTAGAAGAACTGCAGTTAGAATTACCAGGAGCTTTGAGAGATGGCCAGTTCAAAGGAATTTTGTTTGGAGCGCTTCAAGCCTTCTTCCTGTTTGCTAGGAAAGGAAAATAACCCTCCTACACATAGGTATGAGACCCAGAAGGCGGATATGTGGTTCCAGTAGACATTTATTTCTCCATCTTTATTTTTTCTCATGATCGCCTCAACATTCTGATGTGTGATCACAACCATCTGTACAATTATAGTTATTTAACCTACTGTAAGTTTAAAATTGAAGGTTGCATAGGTGCATATTAACAAGAGTGTGCTGATAAATAAAAAATAGAGGCAGCTGATCACAACAGCATTTTAAAATTAATGAATGTGATTGGCTTTAATTATAAAAGAAATACATATGTCTAGCAGGCTTCCTCAATAAGACTCTTTTATGCTGACTGTGGCACATTTTTTCTCAAATAATTGCAGAGCTCAGCTTTATCATTAAGCAGATGGTTTCTATTAATTCCCAAGGAAAGTAAATGATTGCAATTAACCAAACACTCAAAACTTGAGGATTTTAGAGTTCCATCCTACAACTTCAGACATAATCTGCATCACCCTTTTTTTCAAGGGATGCAAAGGAGAGGAACCCTTTTGACAATTTCATAACTTTATATAGGAGCTTCGAAAGTAATTCTGAGAGTCCTCAAAGCTGTTAGTGCTAAATCTCTGTTACCTGGTGGTTATAAATTGTGCTGGTTTTCGTCTCTTCATTTTTGTTGTGTTGTTAGTGTAAAGGGCATCACAAATATTCTAGACAAATTTGAGTACCAGCTGAAAAGAGAACAAAAACTCTGTAAATTCAGATGGTCCCATACAAGTTATTTCTCTTAAATGCTACTTGGCCTCTTCTCTATTGTACAACACATGCGAGAAAGGATTTTGTTCCTGATTTCAAGGAGCTTACAAAGCAGTTGCAACAAAAGACATTATAAACAGTCACATGAGATATGAGATACACAGACAGGGGCCTCTCAGCACATGGGCAGGTGTCAAGGAAGAGTCAGAGCAGAGATAGTACTTGAGTTAAAACTAGAAAGATGAGTAGAAGTTTCCCAAGTTGTCAGCACAGTGGGGAGGGAAGAGTGTGTGCAGAGAGGCCCCAAAGCAGGGTAGGTTCAGGGACTTCTCAGGTAATTAGATGTTGCCAGAATACAAATTTCAAGGGGAGAGTGTTGGACATTCAGGTCAAACTGGTCGGCTGGGGCCAGAAAATGATACCTTTTATGCCTTGCTAAAGAGGACTTTAAGATTTTATCCTGTAGGTGGTACTCTTTGTGGCAGGGTCAGAGAAGAGATAGATTAGAAAAGCTGAGACCAGGCTGGGGAGATAAGTGAGCAGTCTATTGCAAAATCCAGGGAGGAGAGAGAAGTTCATGGTGACTTTTAGGTTGCTGGTTTAGACTACTTTTAGGATGAGACAAGCACATTCTAAAAGACATGGAATGTGGAAGGAGAAAGTAAAGACTGCCTTTGAGCCATCCAAGTGGAAATGGTTAGTATGTAATGGGGATGGAGGGTAAGAGTGTAACGTGGTCCTGGAGCAGAAGGCAGATGTGTGACTTAGAGTCACCAAAGGCCCTACCCTGAGAATTCTGTATGGGACTCATGAAATTATGTCAAGGTAAGCTTAACAACAGATATTTTAACCTTTGTTTTCCCTGTGTTTCTTAAACTTTTATTTTGTATTCATACACACTCCTTTTGGTGTGGATCCTGCTGTAGCTTGTTTGATGTATGTTCTTACCCCGACCAAGTTTTAGTAGTATCACTTGATGCCACACATTCGAGAACACTGAGAAATGAGGTATGCCGGGATGGGAGCAAATCGTTAATTAATGTTATTCCTAATACTTTTATTCTAGCTTTCTGTGGGGAGAGGCAACCTTTATCTAGAAAGCTAGAAGCCACACAAGTTCTCTCTCTTATAGCTTTCTAGATAAAGGTTGCCTCTCCCCACAGGAAGCTAGAATAAAAGTTCAAGGAGAAAGTGTTGGAAGTTCAAGTCAAACTGGTCGGCAGGGGCCAGGAAATGAGGCCTTTTATGCCTTGCTAAAGAGGATTTAACATTTTAGCCCATAGGTGATTTACACCCATCCTAGTATATTCATCATTTCTCAGCATTCTCTCTTCTTATACCAAGTCACAGAACCTCCTGAGACTCAGGTTTGCATCTTCATCATTAGTGTAAATTGCAGATGGGGTTGGACAGGATAGCACATTCTTTCCATCTGCAATAACAACCTCCATCTTCCTCGCTTCCTCTCTGAATACTGACCATTAAGGCCGAGTTCAAATTTTACCTCCTCCCTTTTAGATCACACCTCCTGAAAGTGAGCCATCCCTTGCACCTTGGAACTTATTATTTTGCACCCATTATTTGCCTCTTAGCGTATGCTGCTTTGTGTTGTTAGTTACTCTGGTGTGCATGGGTGCCTTGTACTCCTAGATCAGACCCTTCTCATGGGAGTACCTTGTATTCTCTTTATCTTCTATATTATGCTTATGTTTAATAACCACATAATAAATACTTTCTGTTAAATATTGAGGGGATTTAAGGATATAGGATGTTGGGGGTTTTTTCTACTATATATACTGTGAATGTTTAATGTTTTGATTTTCCTCTCTTATAAATTAAAATTGTCGGTTACAAACATAGCTGCCTTTATTAGGTGCTTAATATTATTAATCTGAGAACCTTGAAAGTGAGTTTATGCAGTACCTAACTTTAATCAGAATTGGCATAATACTAATAGCTCATATTCTTTGAACATCACATATGTTATCCCATCTAGTCTTTAAAAGTAACATCTTCCTCGAGATAATCATGCTAAGCGAAATAAGCCTGACAGAAAAGGTTGAAAATCACATGATATCACTTATATGTGGGATATAAACCTAAAAGCAACAAACAAACAAATAAGACAAACAAACAGAGACTCTCAAACATGGACAATAGACTAGTGGTTTCCAGAGGGCAGGGGGTGGGGAAGGGAGGAGGCGGACGGGGAAAGGGAGTCAAATATGTGGTGACAGAAAGAAATCTAACTATGAGAGGTGAATACGCAGTGTAAATATACATATGCCTCACTGTTAAAATGTACAGCTGAAACTTGCTGGATTTTGTTAACCAATGTCACCATAAAAAAATAATTAATTTTTAAAAAAGGTAACATCATGAATTAGGTATATTATTTTCTTCATTTGACAGATGGTAAAACTTGGCCTTAGAGAAGATAAGTAACCTGACCAAAGACAGACAGCCATGAAGAGGCGATGCTGGGACATGTGCCCAGCTGGGTTCAGCTCCAACTCCAAACCTTGGGATTTTATCCATCGCATTGTACTGCTGGTTCTTGTGCATTTACTGCATTACATAATCTGCCCAAGAACCTTCTGGTACCTGTCGTTAGTCTCATTTATGGATGATTAAATCTGTCTCCCGAACTCTTGCTCTTTAGATTGACTATTTCCTCTTATTAGCATTTGTTAGGAAGATGCTTCAGGTGGAGGTTTGAAGTAACTCATCTCTAAGAGCCTTTCCAATTTAAGGTTCTGTGTAGTAAAAGCTAAATATATAAGGGAAATAACATTACATGGTTAGAAATTATTCCAGTTACAGAAAATAACTTCAAATCTGCTCAAGATTGCTCCTAACTGTGAGAATACATGAATACTTGGAACTTGCAGCTAATTACAAAACAAACCCAAAACTGGGTATATTTTGTCAGAGCTATTAACAAGTAATCAAAATGGCTGGTTTGAATTTCTTTCCTTCTTTTCCCTTCTTGCAAAATAGTTGAAATGCAATGAAGTGAAAGGTCTTAAGACAGACAACAACCACCACCAACGGAGAAATAAAGTTCTTGGAGAATTCACAATACTATGTAATTCATCCAGTAAATTTAAGAGTTTTATTGCCTTTTAGAAAAGTTGATGCTTATTGAAGTCAGCGTGAGAAATTCTTGAGTACTAGGTGGAGGATTCGCCACTCTAAAGAGTTCCAAATGAAGAAGAATATTTAATTCTTTCATCAATTTACCTCAAATATTCCTGAAAGCTGCATAGTATAGAGTCAGCAGCAAGTCAGGTGAAAAGTTCCTTCCATTATACGAATCTGTTTTCATTTAACTTTTATTAATGTCCACTACTCCCATTTTGTCTCTATATAACATAATTTTGTCTGTGATTGATTACCAGTCCATTTCAAATTTATGTATACTATGATTTAATTAACTTTACCCTTAAGCAATGTGTTTTGAGACATATTAATGGAGTGGGAGTCTTTTCAGAGTATTCATAATTTATACTCTTTTGTGGGGCTTGGCATCAAACTTTGAAATTCTACAAGGCAAAGGGCTGAATTCTGAGCCTACATGACTCCAAGGAAGGTCTCCTATATATTTTCAGTCATGTTTGCTTATCATTGTTTAGAAAAGATTACTTACCTCCAAAGCCTTCTTTTCTCTACTGCAAATTAAGAATTCACTTGAAAAAAAACATCTTTAAGCTGCAGAGATTTTTTTTAATGTCATTAAAATTAGTTTCATGATAGTCCTTTAAGAAGTATTTTAATGTGTTGAATTTTAATATTTTCCAAGAACATGGTAAACCAGGTTACAAATAACCAATTTAATGTATGCGATTTTTGAGAGATTATGTATTTTTTCTACATTCTTCTCAGTGCATGCTTGCCATGAGAAACTGCAGAATGCAGCCTGGCTTTATACATTTGGATATCTATGCATTTGAATAACTATGCATTTGTCATCCATCCAGAATGACATTCAACAAGCATATTTGAAGGCTACTAACTATGTGCTAGTTGCTCTCAAGCCCTAGGAGTTCATACCCACTTCTCCATAAGAAGACGTCAGAAAAGCAACTAATCCTTATCTACTATAACAGGAAGTCGGAAATAATCACTAAAATTTCAAAATCAAGTATAGTAGTTCTACATATTATTTAGAAATATGGAGGTAAGTATCAGAAAAAATAACTACAGCAGTTAAAACTGGTTGACTCTCGTAGCCAAATAACTACTGTTTATTTTGTAAGTCTTTTAACATTTTTTCTCTTAAAAACATTTGCGTATATATTACTTTGATAAAATAAACACTTTAAAAAACATAACTAATTTTACCAGATGGTTGGCATTGTTCTTAGAGTTCTGGGTAGAGATTGAATCCTGTTCCTGATGGAACTCTCCAATAAGGATAAGGCTGCCATCTTGGCACATAGAGGAAAAAGCCCTGGACCTAGAGTTAAGTTCATGAATGTTGCATTGGGGGATGAGAGTAGGGAGATTTTGCCTCACCAGAGGAAAAATCCTCCTGCAATAGTTGCAGGACCCAACTATTGCAGGAGGATTTTAATTGGCGAAACATGATAGACTACAAACACAGCATAAAAATTAGCTACAAAAAGAGAAAGATTGTTGAGGAATATTATATCACTGCAGTACCAAAAATTTACATATACTAACCATTAGCAAAGAATAAAATAATATCTTATAATGGAGAAATCTGGTGCTCACCAACTTAATCATGTGATCACTCCTAAATTCATTAATACTCGAGCAAGCTGATGTTTCTTGACATGAAGCAATATGAAATACGCAACATCAGTGAAATCTTCTTTCCAAGAATGTTTAACCTGAATTCAATCAAACTTACATAGTTTACAGGAAATGGAGGGGCTAGCAGAATATGTTTAAAAGAGGCATTATAAGGAAACAACCAAATCCAGAATGTGAGCCCTTTTACAGGACAACTGTCCTGATGTTTCAAAAAGTCAGTATCATTTGGAAAAAAAAAAAAATTGGGACACTGTTCTAGAATAAAAAGACTGAAGAGACCTAGTGACCACATGCAAACACAACCTTGATTGGATCTGGGTTAGGAGGGGACAAAGCTGCCATAAAACATTTTAAAAACAAATTGAAATTTTGAATATAAATATTTGATAGTATGAAAAATTAAATAAAAACCCAGTTTTATAACTTTACTTACTTTGACAGCATAGCAAAATAAAACCAAAGGCCGCAAGAGCTATATCTTGGTGAAATCCAGCATTGTCACAGCTAAGTTCTTTTTACTTCCCTCTGCATAACTCTTTTCTCAAGCTCTGCCCATGGAATGACATGGGTATAGTTTCCAGCTCTGCCACTTTCTAGGTTCCTGATTTTTCCTGTACAAACCATCTTCCTCTCAGAGTTTTATTTTCTTAGTGAGTTAAAGTAACTATACCGACTTCATGAGGATTGTGTTGAAGTGAGTTCCAGTCTGACGTTGTAAACAGAAACGTGCTGTATGGATCTGAAGTCTCAAACCTGTTTCTCTTCTTTGCTCCAGGCTCCCCGCACCCAAGCCTGGAGGGGAGTATGGATTCTATGCAGGTGACCAGCACCCTCATGAACATCTTAAACATGACTATGCCCACCCTCTTTCAGGAAACGGCCAAACTAATATGAGGAATATATTTGTCTGATCCCTTCTCATCTGTCTGTAGTGACACACAAGCCCTTTGCCTGATGGCAGGAGTTTGATTAGCCTTTGTGATTGCTGCTGGGACCACTGTCCCTTGTCCCCAACCAGGAAATTGTTCTTGCTCTCCCTAAGTCAGTTTTGCACTCAATCAGAGAAGAGTTGGCACGATTCTTGTATAGGCAACAAACAAACTAGATAATTAAGGGGAAAAAAAGATTCTCTTTGTGACCTGAATAAGTCAAAAACTTCTATACAATATAAATCATACATTTACTTGCCAACTTCTACTTTGTTCTGAGCTATCTGGACCTCACTTCAGCAACTCCATGACTTTTATGAAGCTTTCTTCCAGAAGAGCACATCTTATGTTTTTGACCATATCTGGATATTAATATATTTCTTGATATTGTACTTCAGTTTCTTTGAGTCATTTTCTCTGAATGGGGGTTAGAAAGCAAATTCCAGGTGAGCAGATAATAACATCTTTGTTTTTGGAAAACAAATCTCCAAAATCCCCTCTTTTATTGCTCTCTAAATAGATATTTTATATATATTAAAGGAAGATTTCTAAATGTAAACAGAAAGTAAAAGGTCTTTAAGGGTCTTATTGAGGGCAAAGGAAAATATTTCATGGCCACTGAGCTATGATAGATTCCTTTAAGATCTAATAAAAATAATTAGCATTTATTTAAAGCTTGCCGTGTGTTAAATTGTTGTTTATTGTGGTAAGTGCCATACGGTGAGTGTTGCATTTAGTACTCCTGACAACCTTACTCTCATTCCCATTTGACAGATGAAGAAACTGAGTCTCAAAGAGATAGCTAATTTTCCTAAGGGCAACATGATGAGGAGGCTGAGTGGAGAATTTGTATGCAGGCAGTGACTCCAGACTCAAGCTCTCAATCATCATACTGCTGTCATCTTTCTGTCAGAGCAGTTTACCTCCTGCAGAAAAAATGCTATTTAGTTACCCTCCCCAAAGCGAAATAGGAGTTTGTGGAATCTTAGTACAAACTTTTATTGGCTTAGGTTATGTAGCATAAATAAAACTACTGATTTAACTCTTGAAACATTTCCATCTTTTAATACGTCAAACAAGATCTTAAACAAAACCAGGGACGTTCTTGATGTACATGCAGCATAATTCCTGATTAACTTGACTAGGTGGAATGATATTATGTTGTACTAATTGCAGTTGATTTTCTTGACACACTCGCTAGAATGCCAACTGCTAGAGATATCAAATATTCTTCTCTAGGACATTGGATTGTAATTAAAGGGCTCTTTTCCACTGCTTCTCTAACTTTCTCTGAAGTCCAAAATCAAAACCAGAACTCTAGCATACTTGACATTTTTTTCAGGCTTATGCATTAATAAAACTTTTTTTCTTGTTGCTTTGTAAGGAACACATTTAGGAAGGCACAAAGGGCTCTTATTTCTTTAAAAACTTCATGCATAAACATGTGACTTTTAAATACAACAATGACTGACCTTTTCAACTTAACTGCAGAGTTCTTAATAACTGATTACATATAGTAATCACAGAAATGTCTAGAAAAATGAGAATTGCTGATGGAAAGCTATGCTAAGCAGTATAGAAGTGCCTGCTCATACCAGACAACTGTCAGCTGTCCCATTAAAACTGGTTGCTCACTATTTTCAGGGTAGGGTGTAAGGTCTCAGTAATATAAAGACACAGATAAAATTTCTGATGGTATTATTTTTGTGAATACTTAATCGTTTTCTAATCTTAAGGCAGAGCTTGTATGGTCAATTGTTCGTACTTTCAGGAGACTATTGAGAATCCTTTCAGCTATCAGACATACATTATATATTTTTTCTCAACTATTTCTTAAATTATTTTAAGTATGTATGCTCTAGAGAAATTTACATTTTTTTAAAGCCATTAAATAGAATTAATTCCCATGTGTTTTCTTGAAATTGACATAGTATAGCTACAGTATCTCGCTTTTGGGAAATAAAGGCAGTAATTGGTTGGGTTAAGAGCTGATGCTTTTAAAAAGAAAGAAAATGTATTTCTGTGTAATAGTGTAGCAATTAGCACCAAATATAATGCACTAGTAAATAGGAAAAGTCACTACCCGTGTGCCCCTACACTGTGTAGTCCATGATGAGGAATGTAAAGAATAAGATGACTAAGAAGTGGCTCTATCTTAAGGAGTTTAAATCTAATTGGGAAGACAAAAAAATCATACACATTAAACTGTTAGGGTGCTAAACCTGTAGTATTAACTGCAGCGCTGAGCTAGAATCTTGAATCTCCACACTCCAAGTGTGGTCCTCAGACCGGGAGCAGCAGTTCTATTGTGTGGAGCTCATTAGGATTGTAGAATCTCAAGCCCCACCTCTGACCTACTGTATTGGAATCAGCATTTCAACAAGATCCTCAAGTGAGTATTACGCATGTTAAAGTTTGAGAAACGCTGAGCTAGAATAATGAAAGCAGCATGTTTTAGACCCCACAGCACTGTCCAGTAGAACTTTCTGCAATGATGGAAATAGTCTATTTAATTTGCTGTCTAATATGATAGCCACTAGCTTATGTGGCTATTGAGCACTTGAAATGTAGGTAATGGAGCTGAGTAGCTGAATTTTTAATACTAAATCTAAATTTCGATAGCCATGTGGGCTAGCGGCTACCATATTGGACAGTGCATGAGAAGAAAGAGCACTGGATCAAGAATAGAGAGATTTAATACTGTTTCAGCACAGACACTAACTATATGGACCACCCTGGGGAAGTATTTTTAACCTCTTTGTACCTCCCTTTTGTCATCTGTAAATGATGGGTTGAATTAGATTATCTCATAGTTATATTTTAGTATTGCTGTTACAAGACTGCTTCTGTTATAAGAATGTTTCTTTGAATAACTGAGTCTTAAAAGCTATTTTAAGAGTATATTCTGGGCAGAGTCATCAAGGCAGAAGGAATAAAAATGGCTTTACTAAGTGGTGGTTCCACAAAGGAGAAGAGCATAGTTTGGTAGTCAGCACATATAAAGTATTCAGAAAACGCCTTCTTCTTCACTAAATCCCCAAGGCCTAAATCACTGTCTGGTACACAGTAAACACTCACTAAATATTTGTTGCATGAATCAATCAGCGTAATAGTTAAATGAACACTCAGCTAACCATACAGAGTTGGTATTCAAGTCCATTTGATTTGGTCTGTATTACTGGATTTTGTGTTATTGTTTTGTTTTTTGTTCCTTGGCAGATGTGTTCAAGAATAGTCTCACCTCAGTCCCCAAGTAAAGCAAAACTGAAATAACTCAGAATGAACATTTGTGTACAGTAACGTGTTTTAATTTAACAATACCTAAATAGGATCTTTATGTTGTGATTTTATAAATACAAGGACAGAAGAACCAAAGCAACTCTATAGGTGGATTACATAGAGTTTTACCAAACAGTTAATTTAATAGCATTGTTAACAACATGTATACTTACCAGTACCCTACCCCCACTAAAGATGGATTAAATTTTCCATGATTTGGGCATCAAACTTAATGAGTCTTCATAGCAAATAGGGTAAAAAACCTACTTACATGCACGCCAAGTAAGGAGAGATGAAAGGGTGGCCAAGATAGGTGGGAAGAGGTAGAAGACAGTGAAATCTGATAATGTCAGGGGCAGCTCAGGCAACCTCAGTATCAGGTATCCCAAAGGAGGTGGCAGCATCTCAGACAGGTGAGCAGACTTCAGGAACTCAGTAACGAGGTCTTTCTGCATAAACGTTCAGGCACTCATATACGAGAGAAGCTGTGAGAACTGAGCAATGTGGCAGAGAGCAACAAAAATTCCCAGTGCTGAAGACTGGGGCACGCAAGAATGTAGGAAATTGAATCCAGAAGCTCTTGGTTAGTTCTGCAGCACTGGATCCTGAGTTTGGGAGGACAGTTCTTGTCCAACCTCACTGAGGGGAACTGGATATAGAATTAGTCTGGGAAAATACAGTTGGTCAGGAGGAGAGATCAGCTACAGGGGCCCTGGGGTGGTAAAGGCGAGGACCAGTCCTCAAAGCTAATGTTTTGCAGCAGCCAGAGGCATTTTTAATTCTTGCACTCTTTTGTGGTTTACATCTGTCCTCAGTTTCCTGGTTTGATTTCTTTCTCTAGCAACTTCGTTTCTGGAAGTATCAGATTCCACTTCGCTTCCCTCACTTTGCCCCTAACTTCCGCTAGTACTAATACTCATCTTTCATCTTTTGGATCTCCTTATCTTTTGGCCTCTGCACCTTACAGTTCAGTCTAGACCAGAGAACCAAGACCTTTCTTTGTAATCAGGTGCTGCCTTTACCACACTGTGTTCAGTTTGTAGGTAAATTACAATGTGGGGATGCTAACTTGTGCTTCCTTCCTTTGCCCTCTAGAGTAGCCAATGAACTCCAAGGAGGAGAGGGACTATGTCTTGTTCATTATCATATTCCTGCAGCTATCACTGACTCTGGCACACGTTAAGCAGCCAATAACTATTGACTATTAGTTGTTTGCACCTGCTTTTCAAAGTTGTCTCTTCACTTTGTTGGCTGTCTGCCTCTAAGGAGGAGCAGTTTCACTCTAACTACTTGAATTATCAGACATTTTCACAGTGGTCATGCAAGTTTGGATCTCTCTGACCACCTTTATGCCATTTGGGCTAAGACTGGCCTTACTTTGACCCTCATTTCTATTCAGTCTGTTCTGACTCTGATCTACACTAGGTCTCTTCTGGTTGAAAAATCCAACTCAAAATGGCTTCTGAGAAAAGGAATTTGTTGGTTCATTGCAGCTCAAAAGTCTTAGAATAAATCTTGCTTCTAGCACGTGTGAATTCATGTGCCCAGTGGTTCATAAGTGGTCCAGTGATCTCTTCATTCTAAGTATGTTTTTTCTCCTGTACTGGCTTTATTCTCAGGCTGTACTGTCCAACGTGGAAGCAAGTGTGCATACAGCAGCTGTAATATTTTACATCTTTCTCAATAATTCAGGAAAGTCCCAAGATTGAGCTCATATGCCATCAGTCACATACCATCTCTGAGCCACTTACTGGCCAAGGGAATGGAATGTTCCAGTTGCCTAAGTTTGAAGGGTCATGTGCTCAGACCTAAAGCCGGGGATAGGATCTGCCCCATCAAAACCATCATAGGCTGAGAGTGGGGGAAGGGTACCTTCCTAAATAAAAATTGCTCTTACCAGGAATAAGGAAAATGAATGTCAGGAAGACAAAACCCATAGATATCTTCTACATGGATTTCTTTGTCCTTCCTCCATGGTTTAAACATGAGTAAATTTGGTCATTACTGCCCATAAAGTAGGTTTATCCTCTAGGAACATATATCTCGGTTTCTTTGTCTTTTCCCCCAGTATCCTATTTCAAAAGCTGTTCCTTTTCCCACAACTCCGGGGAGAATGGACATCAGAGTGAAAAACTGGGAAGGAGGAGGTAAGAGTTCTTATTCTAGTGGCAGCAGTTCCCTGCTCTGCCCCTTACAAATCATGTTATCTTAGACTAGTTACTTATTTCTCAGGTGGTTAATAATACCCACCTCAAATGACTACTGTAAGGAATTGATCCATTATTATGTATAAAGCTCTTAGCATGTGCCTAGCTCATCAAAAATGCTTAATACGTTTTATCTCTTGCTATTGTTAATAATGATGGTGCTGCTGCTGCTGATGATGATGATGATGTCGCCATGCCTTAAATACTGTTTCTAGCCTATCTGATAGATTCCCACAGGCTGTAATGGTTCCAGCCAGTAATTCTTCTGCTCCCTTACCATAATAGCCAACACTAGACTCCTGAATTCACCCAAGCATCCGTCCACCCTAGCCAATGCATGCGCCTCTGCAGGAAGGTGCTACCTCTCATCCATCAGGTCCCATCATCAGTGGGTTTTTTCATTGTCGATGAAGAAGCCTTTCCTAACTACCCCTCCACCCCAAGTCTCGATCTATTATCTTCTTTCATAGCACCCTATTCTTTTCCTTTATCATCCTTACCACCATCTGTAATTTTCTACATATTTTTATGTTTTTGTGTAGTTCTTCTGCTGACTATAAGCCCCAACTTAATACAATTAGTAGGATCTCAGTAAATATTTCTCAATAAAATAGTGTCAGATGTTTTGTGGGCCTAACTTTGTTGAGGATACAGTGAGGGATGCCATAATAGCTAGACAGTGCAGAGATAGTAGTGGGGGAATACTGAGAGAAAAGATGGAAGAGGAAAATGGGTTAATTTTGCCCTAACAGCTTTTTTGGAGGATGGGTAGACGGGGGAGGATTGTATGGGTACAACACTGTGAAAATGGTCAGCTGAATAAGATCTCTGCCCTGTGAAGTGGATACTGTGCATACAACGGTCATTTCAGTTCAGTCTCAATTTTTCAAACTAGATTTTGTCTGTATTTAGCATCTTTGCTGGTTTTATGTATTTTCTCTTTTTTGTGTGTGGTTTGGGGATACAAGGAGGTATTGGTCACATTGCCTATTTATTATACAATTCCCCAAGTGCTTTGAATGGAAACTTTATAAATAATGGCTATTTATGATTGTTGTCTAGACTTAAACAGTTATTTAACAGGCAATGAAATAATTTATTCACAGTTCTTGTACTATAATTACACATACCACATTTAAGGGGCCAGTGTTAGGGCTCATGCTCAAAATATGTCTTGTTCATAGAGGCGAATTATTCTCTATGGGCAATAAATTTGTATTCACTAGTATGAAATACAGAACAAAGACAACCACAGTCACTTTTTAAGGATCGAGTTCTCAGAAAGAATTGAATATCTAAGGTCATCATAAATCTAATCAATGCTGGTTGAAGAATATTAACGTAGCCATTTATTAACTTCAAAATAATGTAAATTTGTTGTCAAACATTTAGAAAATACAGAAAAGAAAGAAGAAAATAATTATAATTCTGCTCCCCAGAATAACAGTGGAAACATTTTTGGTGTATACCCTGTTGTGCTTTTTTTTCTCCTATTCATGAATTTTTAAAGCATACAATTAGAATCCTGTTGTACATATGTCACATAATCTTTTTAAATTTTAATATAATAATAATGATTTTCTAGGTCAAAACATTGTAGCTGCACTGTTCATAACCACAAGCAACATGGGCTCGTGAGCACTAGGATGGTGGCTAGTTAGAATTGAAATGTGCTATACATATACAGAAAACACACCGATTCAAAAGGCAGTACAAAAAAAGTAAAATATATCATTAAATTATATTGATTACATGTTGAAATATTTCGGATTCATTGGGTTAAATAAAATAGGTTAATAAAATTAATTTCGCATGTTCTTTTTTACTTTTAATGTGCCTACTGGAAAATGTAAAATTATAAATGTCATGTTCTGTTTGTGTTGGACAGTGCTGGCTCAATAGCATCAATTTATAGATGCATAATTTTCTATTACGCAAATCTAATTATTTAACCAATTCTCCACCAATTCCATCTTATTAAACCTTCAAAGTACTTATTTTTCTGTATTAAAAATTACTTTCTGAACACCCTGTACATAAATCTTTTTGCAAATCTCTGATTATTTTTTCAGGATTTACTGCTAGAGATAGAATTGTTAGGAGAAGGAAATTTGTAAATGAGGAGTAGTGATATAAGTAAATGAAGAAATAAAAAATAATAGTTTTGCTTCTCATCATTCATTTATTGTTCTCCTTGTAGAGAAAGTCATGATTCTGATCATTAGCAATTGTTCGTTTTCCATTGACTCAAAAACACCATATCAACTATATTCGAATAAATTAACATTAGCTATGACTAAGTTGTTTTTGCAAAGTCTACTCTAAATGTTCATGTTTTATGTGAATTGCAAACTATTAAGGGTTAGAACTCAGCATTATTCTTCCTCTTGAATTAAAATACATGCACTTGAATTAAAATACATGTCGACTGTAGACAATCATGAAATGGGAAAGATGAACAATATATAAAATTTTAAACTTTTCTGACTTATCTTTATTATATTATGTGATGGAGGAAGAGGGGTTGTGAGCTTAAAAGATCATTTATCAGAGGTCCAGAGTATTTATCTATTCTATGTATAAAGATATAACCTAATTCTATTTATTGTTATGCAATAAAAACGAGCCTTAGGATATTTAGCAGTAAGGCATATATTCAATGAACAAGGTTCTACTTTTCTTGTAATATTAATTGGATAAAATACACGGAATTTTTTGCATCACATGACCAATGTAAAACTTTCCTTTCTTAAGATATTTGCATATCATAATTTTTAGTGTCTTGGGGATTCTTAAGGAAAATGTCTGGAACCTGTAGGAGTTGCTGAACTCTCATATTCCCTGGGTTAGTATTAAAGAAAATGCCAATTCAAGAAATAGAGCTTATGTCTGACTACGCAGTTCAGCATTATTGAGGATTTACTGGACTAAACAGTGACTTGAATATAATTTAGGAGGAATGATTCATGGCATTTCTAAAGTATAAAAGGAAGAGTTTCTGCCTCTCTGTCAGTGTTTCACTTAAAGTAATGTATTACATTGTCTACCAGTGGTAGAAGAAATAAAAATTTATAATTTAATGCAACTTGGCAAATTCTTCCTTTTTTCCTAACTTTGGCTCTAAAGAATTTGAAGAATCAATTCTACCCCCATAAAGCAGAAAGTCCAAGCTGGATTTCCTCTTTATGAATGAGGGGAGAAAAGTAGATTAATTTTTAGTATAATAGTATTCAGAACTACAAAAAAAGAATAATACTATATGAGACTCTGCCATTTATACATTTCAGATTATTATTTAGTTGCTTTATCTTCCCTTCATAGTAGCAATCATCCAAAATAAAAATATTTACAAAGATCTTTTATTTCTAATTTGCAGTAAACTTTTCCCATCTTTGCCATCTGATTGCAAAAGACAGTTTCTCCATTTATTAATTTAAAAATGTGTCTTCATTGAACACCATCTTTTATATTTCTCATAGTCTGCCTTTCAGATAATGTGCATGAAAATGCAATATGTCCTACTAGCATGTGACAATTTTTAATTTTAGGTCAGATACAGTAGCAATAGATCTGAGATGACCTGACTTCTATAAGAATCACATTTCTATCCTATGTTGATATTTTAAATAAAAGGTTAATATTTTATTTCATATAAACAAGTCGCAAAGTAGAAATACTTCATTCTTACTCTTATTCTAGCTTAACTCTTGTTTCTCCCAGGTGTGTAGACAAGCAGCTGCCATTTTGCCTATTAGAAGTATGAAAAAAAATTTTAGAGGTCATTCATTTAGATTTCTTTTAACTTCTGTATATAATTAATAACTTAGTTTAATTCCATATTAAACCTTTGCCATCTGCAGGGTTATCATGTGGAGGTAACATAAAAGCTCTATAGGAACCTGTTTAATTGAGTAATTAAGGTTATAGAAAATGCTTCCAGAGAAATATTTTGATTACAAGTAAAATATCTAGTTTTGAAAGAATAAGTATTTTTCCTAATTTACAACAAAAAAAATCTGCTTTTTCCTTTAGTGTAATTTGTAAGTATTTCCATGTGTAAAACCACAGAGAAAAAAGTCTAAATCTGACACATCTATGAATTAAAAAATGAGTAGAAGAAGAGGGACTGTTTTCAAGAATTTCTTTCCTTAGTACTGGTACTTCAGAGGTGAAGAATCATCTGTGGTTTCTATATGAAGATTTATTTGAAATGTTACTATTTCCTAACTATGATAATGGAGAGGAGGTTTTACAGTCCTTTTTAGAATTTAAAGAGTAAAGCTCATTTTTTTTATCCTATGTTGACATTTTAAATAAAAGACTAATATTGTACTTCATATAAACAAGTTGCAAAGTAGAAATACTTTAGTCTTACTCTTGCTCCAGCTTAACTTGTTATCTCCCAGGTGTGTAGACAAGCAGCTGCCATTTTGCCTGTTAGAAGTATGAAAAAAAATGTTTTTTTGTTCATCATACAGTTTGCACATACATATTTGGTATGTGAGTATTATTTCTTGATTTCATTCACACATTCAATGAATTTTTTTAAAGGATGTTATTTTTTTTAGAGCAGTTTTTGGTTCACAGCAATATTGAGAGGAAAATATACAGATTTCCCATATACCCCCTGTCCCCACACATGTATAACCTCCCCCACTATAAATATCCCCCACCAGAGTGGAATATTTGTTACAATTCATGAACCTACAGTGACATTGTAATCATCCAAAGTCTGTAGGGTTTACATTAGGGTTCATCTTGGAGTTGTATATTCTATGAGTTTATACAAATGTATAATGACATATAGACATCGTTACTGTATCATACAGAATAGTTTCACTACCCTAAAAATCCTCTGTGCTCTGCTTATTCATCCCTCCGCCTAACCCAGTTCCCCCTGGCAAACACTGATTTTTTTACTGTCTCCATAGTTTTGTGTTTCTCAAATGCCATAGAGTTGGAATCATATAGTATGTAGCCCTTTCAGACTGTCTTCTGTCACTTAGTAATATGCATTTACAGTTCCTCCATGTCTTTTCATGCTGCTTTTCCTAATGAATAATAATCCAGTGTCTGGATGTACCACAGTTTATTTATCTACTCACCAAAAGATATCTAGGTTACTTCCAAGTTTTGGCAATTATGAATAGAACTGTTATAAACATTTGTGTGCAGGTTTTTGTGTAGGCATGTGTTTTCAAATCCTTTGGGTAAATACCAGGAACACTATTGCTGGATCACACAGTAAGAGTATGTTTAGTCGTGTAAGAAACTGCCAAACTGTCTTCCAAAGTGGCTGTACCATTTTGTATTCCCAGCAGCAGTAAATGAGAGTTCCTGTTGCACCACATCCTCCCCGGCATTTGACGTTGTCAGCATTCCGGATTTGGGCCATTCTAATAGATATGTCAATGAATATTTTCGGAACGTGGACTTTAAGGATATCAAGTGGAGTCTGACCACCTGTTATATTCCAAACATTTATGATTACATCAAATTCTCCTTGATTGATAAAATATAAAAATTTCTGGCATGTCATTTAAAAGCAGATGTAAAGCCGGGCTGTATTATGTTCTTTTCTTTTTAAATATGAAGACCTCCAGCAAATGTTCAGTTTTCTCAAAACTGAAGAGCCCTCCTTAAAATTTTTTCCCTTCCTACAGTCGGACTTCTCTACAAATTTAGCTTCCCATGTAAATTTGAGAAACCTTGCACTTTCTTTTATTTGTTTAATTGCTTTATGGCAAAAAGTTAAAAGGTAAAACTTCAGATAGACATAAGATAGTATAAAGTATGAATAAAATCTTTAATAGATCACTTATCCTTAGATATGGAACTTCAATCATTACCCACTCTTCCTATTATCAATACTTCTTGATCATGTCTAACTTAAGAATTTGCTTCCTTTAATTCTTAACATTTCCATCTCCATTTTATAAATGAAGAAATCAAGCCACAGAAGGGTTCAAAAGATTCAGGTAACTTTGAGACCCAGCCCATTGCTTTATTCACTTCGTGCATAACAGATTCAGTGGACAAGTGTTTTTACTAAGTGTGCTCTAAATGCCAGGCACAGGCCATGTCTTCATGGGCTCCTGGTGAAGACTGAGTAGTTGTCTCTGTCATGAAATGGGGCTTCCTGTAGTGCTTGGTCTCGTTGCCTGCTAAGGAAATCTTGAGTTGCTTCTTTACTTCCATTATGGAACCAGAGAAGGGAGCAGTTTTCTTTTAGGAAACACACCCTTAGATTCTATACTTTCCCAATGGCCACACCTGACTTCTTCATTCTCCTTTCTTAATTGTTTTAGTCATCTGAATATAGAGCGATGGCGCTGGTCCACAGCTTGACGTTGGACACATCATCCTTGACAATGCCCTTTCACCATTGCCCCTGTGTCATTCAGGTATCAGAAAATATTGGTTCTGCCTGGGAACTCGCCCTCAAATTTAAGCCCGCCTCTCATCCTCACTGCCACACTTAAGACACCATCATTATTATTTAATAGTTTCTTAACTGGTCTTTCGGCCTCAGCTTCTTTCTGCACTCTTCTGAACCATTTTCTACATGGTCACTATTCTGCAAGGCAGTTCTGTTCGTGGCCTGCTCAAACATGCCAGTGGATAACTGCTCACCAGAGTTCACATGCAAGGCTCTTGCAAAGTGGTCCCAACCCGCTCCTCTGGACTTCTCTATCCACAATTTTGCACTTGCACTCTATACTTCTGAGCTGAACAACCACTCACTACTCTCTAGGCAGGAGAATGCCCTCCTTATTACTAAAGGACATTTCCATCACTTTTTGCCCTATGGATTACTACTCATCTCTTTAGTTCTAGTTCACATGGCAACTATGAAGCTTCTCCTAATTCTCCAAAAATGGTTAATCTTGCTCTCCTTCACCCCAACCATCACCTACTCTTCAGCACTTTCTTAAAACTTTCTTCATACATCTATTGTATAACTTACTGCATCAACTTATAATTGTGCCTCTTCCCTACCAGATTATAAACTGTTCAAATACAAAGCTATTTTTAAAACTATCATTGTCACTACGATCTAGAAAAGTCCCATGAAATCCATGTGGATGAATCTCTGGCCTGAGTTTTTGTCTGCATATTCCACCGGATGAGCTCAATACATGTCAGAAGTTTCATTATGATATGGCCATCTTAGTTTCACACTATATACATTGGTACTTTAAAATTCTAGAGCACTCTGATACACGTTTCCAAACACTTATAATCCCATAATTCTGTTATAAACAGAAGACAGCTCAGATGCTCTGCTGTTACCTCCTTGGAAAGAGGCTTTCATCCCCTCCTTGTCCTTTGTAATGGACTTTGGTCCATTGATGACAATGACATTTAACATCTGTTGAGCACTTATGTGTGGCAGGCGTGGTGCTTTGTATGTATTATTTTTATTGCCCACATCAACAACATTATGATGTAGGTGCTACTGTCCCCTCTCCATAGGAAATGGAGGCACAGGGAGGTGGCACCGCTAATGAGGGTAAAGCTACCATAGGAACCAAGTTTCTGTGATTCCAGAATCCACATTTTTAACTACTATGCTTCACTATCTTCCAAACCTCTATGCTAAAAACAATCATAAGTGATGCAGAATTTTAAGTAAATGCACAAATGTAAACAATGATTATTACCAGCAATTTTCACTCAGTGATTTAACTTTGGTCCTTCTTTTATTTTGGGAAGACTTTAAATCTACTATTGGATTATTAGGAAAAAATTCTGACAAAAAGCAAGGTTACATGGCTAAAACTCAAGTGCTTGCACTCACTGATTTTTTGTTTCCTATAATATACAATGCTTCAGAATAGCCTTGATTTTCATAATCAGATATCCTATACAAAACAACATTTAGTAGAGCCGCTGTATTATAGATGTACTTGCCGTTTCAAATTACCTATGTTGCATAGGCCATTTTAATGAAAATAAAATTAGCTTAAAGATAGGAAGTGCCTTTGATTAGGAAGCCATGGTCAATTCAATTAAAGTGTTAAAACATATTTCAGAGGAAAGAATGCTTAGGGTCATAAATTAATTCAACACAGTTGTTTCTAAGCACTTACTGTTTACCTGGGAATGGGTACCATGTTTGGTACTTTGAAGATAAATGTTATTTACAAAATGCCTAGTTAATAAAAACTTGCTTCAGAATGCTGTGTTTGACATCAAAGATCTTTATCCTGAACTTTGTGGTTGACAAGGTTTAATTTCATTTAAGTATGGGATAAAAGAGTCTTACTGGATAAGTTTTCATATAGATAAATTTGCAGGTTTATCCAAATCACCTGTTTAGACTGTGTTTATCAATGTATTTCCACCTGTACTACATAATGTGACCTCAGATTTTTACTCTTTAATACACCCAAAGGGTTCATAGTTATAGTTTGGCATTCCTTCAGCCATCTGAAACATGTACATGAAAATTTATTGCTTCCTTCCTTCTTTTCTTTCTTGGTTGTTTGAGGACTCAAGAAAGGTGGTTAATATCAACCTATTGTTTCAAACAAGGTTGGAAATAAAGCACTAGTGTGAAAAATAGTTTGTTGTAATATTGACTAGGTGACCTCTTTGTAAAGTTGCCATGAAGAGACCTAGTTTCTCCGTGTCTTGTTCAAAATTCAAGTTTCCTCTGAATAAATGGAGCTGGAAAAAAATTCAGAAAATGAATGTTTTAGTCAACCTTTAAATGCCTATTCCAAGTGTAAAGAGGACTTAAAAAAAAAACTTCTAGAATCATCTTTCAACTAACATGAACTGCTTTGGGACATGGGTTAGTCTTTATATTTAAGCGGCTAAAAATAAAATGGTTGAAGTAGCACAAAACTTGCTTTCTTCATGAGAGCTTGCTGAAAATTCCTAGGTCCCTTATGATCAAATTTATGTAACATATCCACTTTAAAAATTACCTTGCTAATTTCTTATTTTAAAGAAAGATTGTATTTGCTAATGGAAAAAAAAATAAATAAAACTTTGTCCAGCCACCAAAGTAATAAAACTGATTTGATGAAGGGGTGGGTATCCCATGGCAAAGTGCCACATGGGGTGCCACGGAAAGGAGCATTAATGTGACTGAGGCCCAAACCCTGCCCAGTGTACATGGCTCTCATTTTCAAAGTTTTAGGGTATTTTTTGACCATATGTTATATTTATTAAAACAAGATACATTTTCAGATAACTATACTTCCTCTCGGCACATTTGATGGTGATTCTGTGGACTACGCTGTATTATAATTTAGAAACCAGATTTACAATACCGAACTTGCAAATATATAGCCTGAATTATCTGAGGGGAAAAAAATCGGTAAAACTTACCCTGCTTTGATCTGGTTTTATTGCAAATGGACTACAGTCATTTAATTTCACATTATTGTAGTTGTATGAGCAAAGTAGAAAATGGCAGCACTAAAAACCCCTGATTTCACTTGAAATAGTTAGACAACTAAAACTAAATTAGGTTGTTCTGAGGGTAATTCTCTCACTCTTCATTGTTAGTTTATATAGATATGGTTTCCATAGGAGACATTCTCAATGCTGGGAGAAATGGGACAGATTGAAAGAAGACCATTTCTTTTGAATTTTAGCTGGTTGGTTAATTTCTACTGCTATTATTTTTAACTGTATTCTGTTCATAACCATTTTGAAATTGAATTATATTTTAATTTTAAAGGTATTTTCCTTCATCCATTAAATATATACTTAATAAAGAAATATAATGCTCCTCAAAATAAGGCTTTTAAGGTTTTTTCCCATCATTTTTTGATTTTCCATGACATAATCCATATTTATATTAAGACAATATAAAGTGCCCAGATTGATTACAAGGTATATCTGTAACTCATTTATCCTTCTATCAGTAGGTGTAAGCACACACTACCACATTATGACATTATATCTGATTCAAATTTTGCACATATTGGAATTTCTTTGAAGCTTACATTCAGATTTCTAATTCCTCACTATATTGTTAACCAGTCAAATTCAATCAATAGTTTGATGCTCTGCCTAAATTAAAGAACTTTTTCAAAGTGAAAAACCTTTTGGATTGAGAGTATATTGTTAAGTAAATGCAGATAGCATAAATTAAGGTGAAGCCTCAGTCAAATTAAAACAATATAGAGGACTATTTGGCATTGTTCTGTTCTCAGTATCTCCCCACTGTGCTAAGCACTTTCATGCATCATCTCTTTTAATCCTCATCACAACTTGGTGAAGGAAATTTTACATTTCTATTATATAGCTGAGGAAAATGAGGCTAAGAGAATGAAATAACTTTCCCCACATCACGAAGTTAGTTAATAGGAGAGTCAGCATTCTAACTCAGGGCTGTCCTACTGCAAAGTCTACCATCTGTTAATATTTTTCTCATGTACGTTGCCTGCCTAGGTCCCCTATCTTTCTTTTCCACATTTTAGCTTATGTTGGAAAAGCATGGCGAGAGATTCAGTTGCTGATGTGTACTGGCGGAGTCTTCTGCTCTCCTGTGGAGATTCCATATAACTCTTACTTCTATGACTCCAGGTCCGCCATGGATCAGGGGACCTGTAGGTATAAGGTGAACTTAAAATTGATCAACCAAACCTGGACACTTGAGAGGGTGAAAGAAGGTGCTGTCAATATTTTTGCCTCAAAAAGAGGCACAAACTAAGATTTTCCAGAGCAAAATAGGACATCTGGTTACTCTACACAGAGCAGTGGCTGCAGGGAGGGCATGCCATATCAGAATTCAGGGGGAGGGAAGGAGTGTTGTGGGTTGAAATACGTCATACTGGGCCACTGCTACTGATATGGAGAGGAAGATTGGGAAGTTCTGGTTTAGGTCAGTATTTCTCAATTTCTTTAAGGCACATGTTGCTCAACATATCTGTCTTCCTTTAATGTTATTTAAATTGCTAAATAAAGTAAACATTGGACTAAAACACTCAAAGCGAAGGATCAGATCATGCTACCCAACTTCCATCTGCCCAATTTAATCATTCCTTCTAGAGCTATTTCTTCCCTCACCCCATCACTGGTCTCGAATTATAGAGAGCAGTCTCATGTAAATGTTCATCCAGCTGTGGATTGATGAAAAGAATCGGCCTTGTCACTAAATGTAGGAATGCTATTTTGTTACCATCACTGCCATTGATCAATATTCACTCAAAAAGATCAGAGAAGCGGGGGTTGGAGTTGATCAAGTACTTTAAGCCACAAAGGTCTGAAGTATCTCTTTTATTCGGTAAAAGTCTAAAGCTAATGCTAAAAATTCAGCAAATGAGATAGTGGAGGCAACAGATTGGTTTCTTAAATAATGCTATTAAAGAATTTGTCATATTGAAGACATTTTTCAATATTAAAGGTGCTAATGATTGCTTACTGAGTTGTATGTACCACAGGTGAGAAATAATGTAAGCCTTCTTTCAACATTTCATGTCTGACTTTTCTAAAAGAAGAAGACAATTACAAATTATGAAGCCATGATGCATTTCATAGTAGGCATGGCGTTTTATGTAAATGATCACTTTTATTGCCCACATCGACAGCATCGTGATGCAGGTGCTATTGCTGCCTCCATTTTAGAGAATAGGAAATAGAGGTACAGGGAGGTGGCACGGCTGGTGAGTGTCAAAGCTGTCATAGGAACCAAGGATTCAAGTTTATCTCGTTGATAAGTGCAACTTACAGTTTATAGGAAGGCTATAGGGATATTATTGCTAGTTTTTTGAGACATATAAGATGTATTATTCCTCCCTCAGTCAGTAGATACTGCCAAATAAATTTTAAGATCATTTAACTACATATATATTGAATACAGTTCAGTTTTAAATAAAAATGGGATTAAAATTTATCTTATCACATGATATCACATATGTGGGATATAAACCTAAAAGCAACAAATGAACAAACAAACAAACAGAGGACCAATGGACAAACAAACAGAGATTCATGGATGTGGACAATGGACTAGTTGTTACAAGAAAGGAGGGGGAAGGAGAAGGGGAAAATAAAAAAATAAAATGTTAAAAAAAGCGTATATATAGTATAAAAAAATAAATAAATGCATTAAAAAATAAAAATAAAATTTATCTTATAACTTTAATATATTTGAATCAATAGTGTCATAGTTTTAAAATTGGAAGACAGATGAAAGGACAAATATAGAAAAATTAAGAACCACTGAGCTATTTTTAACACTTTCAAATTAAGTTGGCAGCTGTTGTTAGTGTCAGAACTTAAATAACTTTGCTTTGCTAAAAAATAAATTCACAACATATGGATTTCAACATGTTGTATATTTATTGTTTCTACTTATTAAGGAAAGAAACTTCATTTGAAAAAAAAAAAAGAGAAATTCTCTAGGGTATAAAAATCATCCTTGTTAGCAGGCAAGCGATCACAATGTTATCTAGATATCTGTCCTCAAAAATGTCTGATGCTATTAATTTAGCTAACTTCTACAGTTAAACCAGTTTTCTTACTAATGGAATGAAGGCATTGTATTAGGCTGGGTTTTAAATGCTCTTGTTTTTAGAATTACAAACTCAAGTCTAGAAGAGACATCCTGAGACCCATTTATTTCCCCTTCACACTCCAGAAATTCAGGTCTATCTGGTGTGCATGAAGAAACCCATCTATTATGTAGGAAAAAACAAAACAAAACAAAACACATTTTTTCAACTACCGAGAAAATATCCAACTCTTCTTAAGTGCCCAGTTAAGTATTTAAGGACACATTTGCCTTTTATTGACTGAAATTCCTCTCCTCTTCCTTCGACTTGGACCTTAAGGACTACAAAGTGTCTGAGTTGGGAGGAGACAATGAGGCTGATATTTGGAGATGGCCTTAAAAAACCATAGAGAAAATGAAATAGGGACCTCTGGTTAAAGATGGCAGGTTAAATACATACATTGAGCTCTGTCTTCTTTCAAAATTTCACTAAAATGCCAGTAAATTATTTTTGAAAAGGAAGTTACCCACAAAGATGAAGAGAATAGGAAAGAAAAAAAACAGATTTTGGAGTCTGGCAAACAAGATAATTGGTAACTGACTTAGAAGACCGAAGGAAGCAAATCCTAATCTAGATGTGGAGAAAGTTGAGAAGCAATATGAGTTATATCTTAGAACTCCCAAAAGGCTCAAGATTTCTACTTTGGTGGGAGCAGAATAGAGGCTCTCTAGACTGTGGGACACCAGGCACAGCTGAGGGAGGGATACCTCACCAAAACCAGAGGAATCAGGTCACCTGTCTCAACTTGGCTTCCGCAGCATGTAGCTAGGTGTCAGACTGTAGGCAGGAGATTGGGAAGTCTTCTCTCGAGAATCTGGTTAGCCAAAAGATGAAATACAAGTAAAGATACTGACTTTAGGGGTTCCCAAAGGAAACAGTCCAACCTATGTCATTTTTGTCTAGAGTAAAACAGAATAAAAAGCTCCATTTCCGTGCCCCCACCCTTCCAAATACAGGCAGCTTCTAGTCAGCTTTTTAGTGTCTCACTCTGAAATATTAACAGATAGTCAAGAAGCTTCAGACACTGGAAGAAATATTTATGAAGTGAACAGAGAGAGAGAGAGAACAGATATAAAGGATATGACCACCCAGGAAAGAGAACACTTGAAAATTAGTTATCATTCATATTGTCTGAGAAAGGATACTGTACCCAGTACACAAGAATAGAAAGCTATAAAATAAGAACTTTCATGGACAAAGGAGCTCTTGAAAATTAAAAATAAAAGAGAAGAAATGGAAAACCATTCACTAGAAGTCTTGGAAGCTACAATGTAGGAAATCTGATAGAAAGTAAAATAAAAACACTAAGAAATGAAAAATAGAGAAAAGATGAGAAAATTGGAAGTGTGGTCCAGGAATCCAACATCTAAATAGGAGGAGAAAATCATCAAGAAAACAATTCCATAAATTTTCCAGAACTGGAGGACAAAAGCTCACCAAATACTCTGTACAGTGTTTGAAAGTAGACTCATACTATGATATATCATCAGGTAATTTTAGAATGCTAGGAACATAAAAGGTCCTATGACCTTTCAGAGAAGAAAAAAAGTTTCGTGTAAAGGATGAAAAATCAGAATGAAAACACTGGAATCTAGAAGACAGCAGAGCAGTGCCTCAAAAGTATAGGAAAAATCAGTTTTGGCTTAGAATTCAGTAGTTCATCAAAGTATCACTTGAAGTTAAGGGTAGACTGAGATAATATCAGGAATGCAAGATTTCAATAAGCTTTCCTCTCATGAAAAGGTGCATGGATAGAGTGAAGGTAGAAGTTAATGGATAATGTGTCTAAAAAAAAAAAGAAATTGAGGTAGTAACATCTCTGTGCTATCTAGAGAAGTGGAGATAAATAGTAAAAGAATTAGTAAAAAGTTGAATATGGTTGCCTTTGGGGAGCAGAAAAGAGGAAAAGCAAAGGACTGCTGTTCTTCAAAACAAGCCTTTTAGAATTGTTTGGTTTTTAAACTATCATTCAATGAAATTAAATTTTAAAAATAAATTTTAAAAATGGAAAATAGAACAGAATGGTCAAAGAAACTTTGTTCTCATTTTAATTTGGTAATGTGGATCTTTTAATTCAACAAGTCCTTTGACAACATATATAACGAATAAATTATTCAGATTTATTTTTAGCTCATCAGCTCTTGAGTTTCCCAAGGGTTTCTGTTGGTCTGCATGTGTTAACGAAATCATTCTTTTGTAACAATAATTAAGCTGTATTTGTAAAATACTGACAATAGAAAAAAAAAAGATGATTTTTGTTCTTCCATTGAAGAACCATGAGATAAGAGACCTATCTGACTATCTGCCAGGGAGGATTTAATAGTTTTCTGGCACATGCAGAGGAAAATATGAAATGCAGAAAATAAAAAATTTTTAAATCCCAAAATAGAAGACATAGTTTCAGTTGTTGCAATCTGAAACAAATTGCTTTTATTAGATCATTAATGTTTCATGATTCGGGGATATGTTTGTATACCGTACAACTGTTGGGCTATTTTATTGCAATGATGATGCCTCAAAGGATTTTGAAAAGCAACAAATGTATTTCGGAATGGTTATAGTCTTGGGACTACTGTATGTACTAAATTGAATAGCTTCCTAATATACAATGAGGTTGTATCCATGTTTGATTGTATAATAATTTTTAGAAAGAGATACTAAAGCTTTGAGAGAGGGAAACAAAAAATGAGAAAAACATTGAAGAGATATAAATACAGGGAGTAGATCACGAGTTACTGCAGAGCAAAGAGCCATTCTTATTCATCTTTACACCCCAGTCTCCTGCAGTTTCTTATATACATCTATGTGACAAATATTAATTGAGTACCTACCTGCACCAGGTTCTTAAGCTATGTCAGTGAACAAAACTAGAAATCCTTGTCTTCGCAGAGCTTACATTCCAGTGGGGTAGGGTGCATGAGGTGGACAGAGATAAGAACCAAACAAAATGATTACGTAAAATACACAGTCTGTTAGGCAGGGATGCAATTTTAAATAGGGTAGACACACACGAGGCACACTTAAAATGCTCATTGAAATTATTTCTTGACAAAACAAATCTGTCCAACTCTCTGGGAACTTTGTGTGAGCTCTTTATTTGGTTTAGTAGTAGGACCATTCTGTTGGGCATTCAAGAACATCATTGGGGTTGAACCAAAGACAGAAACCTGAAAAGAGGAAGGCTGCTTGAATAGCACAACCCCAGTGGGGTAGAGGGATGGTATGTATAAAGGAGAATCAGATGCAGATGCTAGCTTCCCAGACCTCAGAGTCTTATTGGTCCTTAGCAAGGCCACCAAGCTCTTTGCAAAGTTCAAAGGTTCCCCTGTAATAATGGGAGGTTGTTTGCTTGTTTTTAAAACACCCTCGATAGCCTAGAATGTACAAAGCACAGGATTTGAGAAATAAAGAAAACCTTACAACTTAACCTTTGATCAAAAAGAGATCAAGCTGTTCCCCAGTTGGCCTCCTGCTTCAAGTGTCCTGGATGCCTGGGTTTCTTTGAAATAATACTATTTATACGTGTCTCTAATACATGTCTCCAAGAAAGGGCTGGAGAACCTCAAGGGTAAGCTTTTCAGTCATTTTCGCAGATACTGGATTTCTATACTCTTTCTCCCATGGAACCTGATTTGGGAAAGTAAGTATTTGTTTTTGATTTTCAGGGAAGTTAAACAAATAAGGCCAACAGATCAGAGCCCCCACCACAAGGCCAGACCCTCAGATGGAATTCAATAAATTCTTTTCTGTTACCCTCAGACCTGTAGGCCTTCTCTTAGCATCCTACAAACTAGTATAGTCTTTTATTCTTATTTTTATCCACATCTGCAAAATTCATGTGGACACCTGCAGGTTATTCTGCGTTACCTGCAGACATACTTCTTTCTCTCTCTCTTTCTCTCTAATTATGTGGGGAGGACGTAGCCCTGAAGCTCAACTTCCACTCCCCTGGCAGCTTCCTCGCCCTCATAGAATAATGAGACCCTGTCTTTTGTGAACACAGTGTTTAGAGTAAATGGTGTTTAAACTGAAGTTTCCCCCGGCTTTATTGGTAGAGACCGAGAGTCCTTGACTACTCTGCAGGCGTAATGCCCTTGACTATCTTGCCTGGCCTTTGTTGTGGGATGAGCTATTGGAACGTGTGTGTAAACATCGCAGTGAGGGGCAAACTCAGGGCATCCTCTGTGCGTGCCTGACTCTTTTGAAGTGTCTGGTGATTGTACCATTGTCATGCCAGTGGGAAGAGTCCTTTGTTTTACAATAACAAGGCTCTGAAGAGCCTGCTGATAAGACTTGGGACCCTGGTGTGAAACTGACCCTTTGAACTAGGAAGAATCTTTAAGATAAGCAGGCCTTGGTATTTTTATCACACAACTTTTTATTAGAGCTCTTAAGGGAGGAGCAAGTTCGTGTCGGAGCAGTTACTGTGGTAGGTTAGTGTCATTGCTAGGCATGTAAATAAAGGTTTTTCAAGCGCATCTGTAATAACACAGGTGTAGGGCATGGGCTCCTTTTTTACAGAGATGCAAACCTTCCAAATCCCCATCTCAATAAAGATTTAGGGGGAAATAGCATCAATCTGGGGGAATTATTTGTTTACTCATAAAAAGAGATTACTTATACCAGAAATAAAATATAAATGAAACTCAGTGAAATACTTTTTCAAGAAAACGTTAGGCTTTCTGACAAAAATGATCTTGATTATCCTTCAGACCAAATGGCATGAGTTATTTCTTAGGAAACGTCATTGGTAGAACAGAAAGTTGAAAAATGGAATAAATAGTAGTCATTTTTAATTGACATTTTAGTATCCTGAGTGTTCCACATCTTGGATATTCTCATAATGTTAATTACATTCATCATTCAGCCATTCAGTCACTCAACAAACCTTTGTCAGTCCTTACTCTGTGATGGGTGTTAGGAAAGTTCTCAGATACAGCACTGAGCAAAGCCAGTCTTGTTCTCCATCTTTACAAGTCTTCCAGCCCAACAGAGACCACAGACACCAAACAAATAATTAAAGGGTGAAAAGAATATGAAAGGGAAGTGACAGGTGCTATAGGAACATTTTTTTAAAGTCCTTTAGAAGTTTATACTAGACTGCACTTTAAAGGAAGAATTTCATTTTCCTTTTTCAGCAGTTCTTTGAGAGTTTCTATGTTTTATGTTCGAGTTTGCTTTCCAACTTTCCCTTCATGTTAGCCTAAATGCATCTCTAGATGGTTTCCCAAAATAGAATTTTCCATTTCAGACTAAGAAGCTGCAGATGAGGTAGAGAATTTAGGGTACGTGCCTAGGAACTTTTAGTTGAAATTTTAGACTTCTGAACCCCAAAACAACAAAACTGGGGTCATGTGGCTGGCTGCTCAGACTGTCAGGCTCACCACAGTCTATGGTCTTCTCTGTAAGAGCAGGGCCCAACACTGGCAGGCTGCTCGTCTCGAAGGGAATAGATGTGGTTGTTTCTACTTCACCACTCTGGGGTGTAGCAACAAGTTCTCACACAGCCTTTTGGTTTAAAGTAGCCCATCTGTATACAGCCGACTTTTTGTTCCTAAGTTTTCTATACTAAAGAAATCAGAGAATTGTAGGATTTCACTGCTAAAAGACTTTACAGATCATTTACCGTTTTGTGGATGAAAAACTGAGGTCCAGAGGGGTAAAAGTCCTCGAGATAGTTAGTGTCAGAAACAGAACTGCTGTGACAAGCCTTGCCCTCCCCCTGTGTCCGAGACTTGAGTGGAGCTCCACAGACTCCCAAGGCCCCTGAAAGCATATACCCCACTCACCTCCGTATCACTCTTTTTCCTTTTCACTGCTTTTGTAACCTCTCTGCCCATCTGTGGTTGGAGCCAGGCAATTCTGAGATATGTTGCACGTATTTGACCTAAAGCAGATTTCTCTCCCTATTATTTTTCCTTGAAGCAAACAAACAAATAAATAATATACCTATTTATAAATAATAAACAAAGCTCTAAAGAATAAATCTGTGCAACAGTTCTTTATCAACGAGTTCTGTTGATGAATTTTACACTTCTAATTTGGTATATATTGTATACTTATGTCGAAAACTGTTGAGCCCAGACCAATAAAGGCTATCTTGAAAACTGCAGCAGGGATTTACAGATTTATGACCACTTGCTTTTTTTTTTTCCTTTTTTCCAAACAGTAGCTCATTTGTGGGAATTACATTACACATAATGTTCAGGCATACTTCAATTTTAAGCCAAAAATGTTCAAGGTAATGGTACAGGATATTCTAAAAGGAAAGTTCATTGTACTAAGATTAGTGCCTTACATGTAATAAAGTTCATAGTGCCCTTAAGCAGTAAGAGTGTGGAGGATCCTTTATAAAAACCCTTAGTCCAAGGCCAACACTCCACCCTCTCTGCCCCTTTTCCTATTCCCTCCCTCCTGCCCAGAGACGCGTTATCCATACTTTTGATTTCCACTATAACCATTACAAAAAAATGATTGTCTTTTCATAATTTCTTAAAAATTTTAAAGCAGTGTTCTCAATCATCATTAAAATATATTTTCACTTTTGTTTTCTTATAAAATTAACTTTTATAAAACACAAAAGTGACAAATTGATCGATTAATTCAAATGAGATGGACGTAATCGCATTTCATATCCTGATAAAAATCACACAGGAACAGGAGTTGTGATCTTATCCTACTGTGAATCCTCAGATATGTATTTACCTTGTTCTGTGGCTAATGAGGAAAAATTAATACTGTCAGTACTGCAATTCAGCTCGGCGATAAGCTAATGTGTCATCTATCAGATGACTAGCCATAGTCGTCTTCGATTTTTCTGCCTTAAATCGACACAGATGCACAAGCTTTGGAAATGTCCATCAACATCATTTAGGCTCTTCTGCCTGCTCAGATGCCACCTCCATTGATGGTGTGATGGGGACTGCAGGTTAGTTCCTCCGGAAGAATTCTTTACATTAATATGATGATAGCTCAAGAAAAATTCTCCCGTATAATAAAACAAATCAGAAGACTAAGCAAGAGAAAAGGTGTAGAACCGATGCAAGAAGAAAGGAAAATTAATGTAGCAGAGAAGAGCAAGAGATACATAAAGTTGTGAACAGATTGAATCATTTGTTAGTTGTCACTTTGAGGCAAATAGTGGGTTGTAGGATAGGGGAAACCTTTTCTGTCCTCTGCCAATATTGTACTCTCCCAGTGAATTGGAGTATGTTTAGTTCAAAAGGATTCAAACACCTTCCCATCTTATGTCTGTAAGGGTCATGTGATTTATTGTTTTTCTGCTTTGTCTACACAACTTGATCTGCTTATGTATTTTCAGTAAGTACCCCCTGACCCCCAAATGACATGTGATCTGCCTGCTATGTGTTCATGTGCTGGGACACTAATGAACACTCGAAACTCAGGGAGACAGCAGCTGCCCAGCAGCCTTCAAGTTTCAACAGCCCTACCCAGCAGGACGGCAGTTAATTTACATCTGTGGAAGTAGCACTTGCCTCAAAAGCTTCATGAGAGTGGAGCTCATGCATAGGAAATGTGTTGAAACTGCAGAAACTATGCATAATTAAAATCAAGCATTGCATACTCCCAAAACAATGGGTTTAAATATTAGATGTGAATTGGCTTTAATTTCTAAATTTCTCATTTCATGTTTTTTTAATCCATTCTACAAACATCCATGAGAAACCATAGTTTTCAAAAGTTTTGTGGATTAAAACCAGCACCACAAGCCAAACCAAAAGAATAGTTTTGCCTAACATAATAAAAGAGAAGTTAACTTTCACTGGAGAAAGACAACGAAGGTGGGTTAAATCCCTAAAGTGACATTTATTCTTTCAGAACTTTTCATGAAAGGAATCTGAGATTAACTCATCCAGCATGACTGCTTCAGGAGCAGTATTGAAGACCTTGGGATATCCAGTAGAATTTTTCATTGACTGCTCAATGAAAACTTAAAGTAGCTCCTTCTCATTCTACAAATTTACCATAGTCTTAGAAGAGCTACTAACCAAGACTAACCAAGACGAATGCTGTCTAAACTCTCTTAAAAATTGCAATTACCCAGCTAGACAGTATGAAATGCAATTTCTGGGTCCTAACTCAGACTTACTGAATCAAAATCTATAGGGATATGATCCAGGCATCGGTAAGGCTTTCCAGGTGATTTCTAGTCAGGTGATTTCCATTCATTGCTGCTTGATCACCACTAAAATGGATGACCTAATTCCCAACCATAATATCTAATAGTAGATACTCTTGCCTCATTCTACAAATAGAATTTTTAAATCCATTTAATAGACATTTTTGGAGTATCTGTGCAGGACAAAACAATTCCACCTTCTCTGGGCATTACTGGATTGCAGCCCATAATATGCGCACTCCCAAATCCAAATCTATCTATTCCCATGGAAATAGGGTCAAGTGGTAGGCCCTTGGCAGTCATGTTGGATTCTAACCCCAAAACTGGAGGTGGCCGTTTTTTAACCTCATAGACTGAGGAACCACAAAGTCCTGTCTGTGAGGAGAGAAGCATAAAGTGGAAAGAAGCAGAGACAGAAGACAGAGGAAGAATACTGCCTAGACTTCTGAGGGTTTCCATTTCTGAATCGAAGTCATTTTCTGAAACTCAGCTACATTCCTGCCCTGTGTTTCCTGAGACATCTCTATATCCTTCCAGTAAATTATCACCACCCCACCTTTTTTCTCCTTAAATTCGTTTCTATTACTTGCAACCATAGAGTCTTAACTAATACAAATCTCAATTAATATTTTCAAACACAGCCAATTTTGCATCAAAATAGCTTTCTAATGTCCCTGCCATGCTCAGATGCCACCAAAAGAGAGAAGTAATCCATTTGTGGAATCAGTTTCATAGTGACCCTTGTTCCAGGCAGATTTTCTGCCCACTCAATGTGCTTTTGTTGGAAGCAGGTACCCTTTTGTTCCTTGCCAGAATATTCTCCTTAAAGACACTTGAATTAAAACTAAGCGATTTTCCTGTACTCTGCCCACCGAATTTCCCTGAACTAGAAGTTTCCTTTCCTGGCATCACTCCCAGGATGCCTGTCCAGGAGAGGCGCCTCTGAGCTTACTCTGGCTCTGTTTGCAGAAATCTGCCTTCAACTTTTACTGTCCCCCGCTTTTTAAGTACTTTCATATTTTATGATGTAGGCTTTTCCTAGGACCCCACTTTTCTCTGCATCTCGTCTCCCTTTTTAAAAACCCATCAGCAGAATTGATATTTCAGTGTGATCGTTACTATGTAGAACTTTTAAAATCCACATGTGATTTTTGTAAGGAATTAAGTTTTTGTTTCTTTTTTGCCACTGACTCAGAATTTAAACTAGATGTTTGTCTCAAACCTCTTTTGCCAACAATGCCCTTTGTCACATAATTCAATAACCAGAATCCCCTTGAATGATATGCTGATTCACTATAGAAGGACCACAGGGAGGTTATTCGTAGAGGTTGTAGGAATCTCACACTTGACCTAGGCTTCATCCCTTTATTAAGTGAGTTGAGTCAGTGGATGAAAAAGGTTTGGGGGTAAATCAAAGATTCCCACAGCTGAGAATTACCCCAGCAGCTGGGAATATTCTGATGGATATTGATTTGGGGAGAGGAATAAAGAAATAAAATGGAGTCACTAATAGCCTGCATTCACATTTCCTATGACTATAACAACCAGAAGAAAAGTTAGCTTGCATAATTTCTGTTACTCTTTATTTACTTTTGGTTGTTTTTTCCTTAGAACAGAATCCGAAGTCAGTAGCTCTTCACTGTCGTGTGTGTATGTATGTATATGTTACATTGAAGAGTTCGAAATACAACATATCTTGTGATGGTTTTGTAAGGTCTGTGCTCCTTTCTCAGTGGTTACTTTAGTTAAGATCTGTATTGTGACAGTCTATTTTGGGAAAATTCCAGGGATTTTAGTGTGTCTTAATTTCTTTACTACCCGGCACTCCAAAGAACCTATTCCCTTGTGTAAAGTGAGTGTGAGGGAAGTCTGGACATGCTCATCCCAGGTGGGAGTAACTTAGCCCAGGACTTTACTAGATAAGTAACAGGTGTGAAGTGTTGTCAAAAGGATCTTCTCTTTGACAGCTGAATTGAGCCATAAAATTTTTGAATAATTTATGCAAGTCTGTGGAAGCCCAGATATAGATTGTTAATCCAGACTTCAGAATGCACTAGTGTCCGATTTCACAATGAAATCCTAGAAGTTAATTTTTTATTGTGTCTCTTATCTTTGGCCTAGGTGAAAATATTCAGATTGCCTCATAAGTCAAAATTAATTTTGTAAACTGTTATCCATGGTTTTAACATCTTCTGTTTGCTTTTAAGTAAAATCAGAGTTTATCATAATCATATGTTTCAGTTCATATTTTAAAATATTACAAGATGGCCATGACTGGGGTTAAGAAACCTTTAAAACATCTTTTATTTCAGTTAACAGCTAAGTTTGCATACTCTTCTTGTAAGCTGGATTTTTTTCCTCCTCAGAAAAGAAAAGCAAAGCAACATGTGGTTTGTTATAGTCATTGCTCTTCTTAGCCTGTTTTGCATTAGGAGGTTATGGAAACCTAAGACTGAAAGCTCCATAAAGAAAGCCTTACGGCGAAGGAAAGAAATAGAGAAAAGAGACATCTGAAATCTGGTCCTTTTTTCCCATTTGCCTCGAAAAATACATTCCAGTGTAAAATGTGAGTCTCTGAGAGTTAGAACTAGAAAAGAGCAGAGAAGAAATTAATTATTTTTTAAATCATACCTTTTAAGTATCCTGGTTAAGTATTTCTGTATTTCCTCCCTTCATGGACATCTGGAAAACAAAACAAAATAAGTGTTAATGTCCATTCACTTCCAAGCTATTCTGTAAATTATCTGTCGGTTCCTCCTCTATTCAAAAGAAAAACTGCCACCAGCAATCTACCCAGTGAGGGTCATGGCTGACATACCTGTTGGCAGGTTCCTGGGAGTAACATGGCAGAGGTCCCAGCCCACTTTTTCCTAATTTCTCCAGGTAATGTCACCAATGATGGTGACAGTGAATACTTTCTCAATGCACAGAAAATTGGCAGGCTAGGTAGGCAGCACACTGGTGGTCATCTTGAATTAGTTTTCCTCTTATAATTAATTCAACTCTAAATTAAATTTATTACAAAGCAGCAGCATGAAAATGCCTAGATGTTCCCACTACAGGCTTTAAAGGATCCTGATATTTATGTATGTGATCATCATATTTATTCTCCCTAAGAACTCTTTTAATTAGGTATGAGAAACAGAGTGACCAGCATTTTTCTGTAGATTTTAATATGCCTGATTGTGAAAAAACAACAACTGCACTTCATGAATGGTATTCTTAGGGATTTGACAGTTTCATGTTGAGAAGATTCTTAGAAAAGAAGACAATCTTTAAGTGTTGCTTGTGTAGGAATTTGCCCTCCTCTTTTATCTTTTGAGTGGTATCTCCATTTGAAGAGATTGTCTAACCATATCACTGGATTCTTTCAAAAAAAAACTTTTGACTCTTCATATTCTAAAAACATGATATGTCATAAAACTATTTTCTAATGACATTTTCAGTCTTCACTAAATTGCTTCCCTCCCCCTCCCAAACATATTTTTCCAAAAGGTAGAGAAAATACTTCAGAAATTCCTGGAATCTTGTTAGAATTTATTGAAAGCTAAAAACTTCAAAAATGGTTCATGATGAAAAAACAAAACAAAACATGGTTTTTTCTAGTACATAAACAATAATACAATCAGCAGTCTTAAATTGGAACTAGAGTTTGTGTTAAGTAAAAATGTTTGCCGTTCAGTAGGAAGCAGATTATCTTTACAAGTCTGTGTGATGTAATATGAGTCTTCTATTATTTGAGCTCATCTGCAAGAAATTTTGTTAAGGGGACATATTGGGCATTAGAATTGCCCAGAAAAGCTGCTAGGCAGATTACTAATTCCATTGTCTTCTTTTTTTCATTTGCTGCAACTGAGCTGAAGGACCTTAAAAAAAATTTAAAAAATAATGTATTATGGTTCTGGGAGTTGAGCTGTAATCAATTTTGTCTGACAAGTTTATTAATGGCTGCATTACTTCAGTGCCTTTTGCCTTCAGGATGTCATGTGAGATGTGTTCAGTGGAATGGGTTACACACAAGTGATAAACTGAACCATTCTTATGATTTGTCCTTTCTTTAGCATAATTTGCCTTTAAGTTGAGGTGATGGGAAAAAAGAACCCATCCGAGTGATACCCATATTTGAGTAAGAGCTTAGCATGCCCTGATACTGGTAATGACTTAATAGGCAACAGAGCAACTGTTATATAACAGTTATACTGTTATACAACAGTTTTGTTGTATTTGGACAATAAAATGATTTTGTATCTATAGAAATTAAAATGATTCAGTGAACTGCTTTAAAGCACAGGGTCTCATTTGTCTGAGGGCCCCCAGGGTTGCAGATGGGGGTTGTCCAATTCCTTTGAGCTGACAACTCTTTGGTCCTAGAGGCCAGCAAAGCCAATATATTGTCATTAAGCTCCCCTAAGTGAGACTGACAGTTCTTGCTTTATTTCTACCTAAAATAACCGAGTATTTAAAACTTTTAGAATTATTCTTCCTACTTCCTGATGATGTTGCTGAAAGACAAGTTGGAGAAAGCAACACATTTTATTTTGCTACTTATAAGAAGCTCTGCTTTAAAAGCAAATAATATAGCAGTTTACAGGCTTTGATGTCAGACTAGGTTTTAAATCCAATCTCTTGAACTAATTAGCTGATGATTAGGTGGGTAAGCAACTTACCTTCTCTCATTTGTAAAATGAGGAATATAAGATCTACATTATGTTGTTATAAAGATTTTTTTTTTTTTAAAAATGTACAAAATTTAGTACAATGTCTAGCATACAAATACTCTATAAGTTGTTACATTTGCTATAATAATAATACGGGAGATTTATTTAGCATTATTGTGTTCTTAATATATCACCAAAGAAAATGTAGTAACATCACACTATACATCCAAAATGACATTCAATTCTAATACATACTTGACTCCTCCTTCTATACCGAGTCCCCACTGTCTTTAAGTCACTGAATACTTGTTGAAAGGAAAGCCCTATACCAGGCACTCAATGGAATGCCCCAAGGTGATGCTTCCTTTCCCTAAAGGGTGCTAAGGATGCTCCCAGCCTCCAGAACCACTCAGACCCCACTTTAATCCCTGACAGAGCTTCTTCACCATGATCATTTTCAGAGAAAGCACACCCAGGTTTTCCTTAGAAAATCCTTCACTTTCTAAAGCAGCCACTTTCACCTTTAGCCTAAGAATTATGTTTTGTCTCTGAATACTCTAACTTCCAGTTTCACTATCCCACAGACTCTGAGGCTGATGTTATAGATATCCTATCACTTTACATTTACGTTGTGCCTTAAAAATTATTCTTCACTGTGGTCCACAACAGACTATTAAGGATTTGGTTGTGTTTTAGAGGTTTGGATTTGAAGCAGTGTAAATGGGTGTTGGATCAGGCAGTTTTGCATATGGAACTATAGCCTATGCCACTTCAGGGTGTGTTACTTATGTAAATGACTGGAGAAAAGTCCACTCACGTAGTCCTGGCTTCTGCATCTTACCAAAATCCACTGTTTGTAACCAAAGTCCACTCTATCAAGTCATCTTTGTTATGCTCAATACTGTGAAATAACAGACGGGGTCAGATACTGCTGACAAGAAGCAACTAGTCTAGAGACAAGATTAACATATTTGAAATTATGAGCTGACCACTCAAGAAGGGGTGTCATGCTTGCTGTGGTCTGTGTTAATCCAGCAACCTAACATGACTGTTTCCACTCAGAATAGCTGGTTACTGAACTGTTTGGGACTGGCTTGGCTGAAGGACAATAGAAGCATTTGGGAAAGCTCTTTGAAGGAGCTGGAAACACCAGAAGTGTGTTTCTCAAAAAACATATCTCTTCCATACACTAATACTAACCAAAATAGTGACTATAGACCATCTTTATTGGTGCAGCTGCTGAGTGGAAAGGTTGAGCCTCTGGGTTATCCCAAAGCTGTCTGCACATAGGAAGAGCATCCCATTATTCCAATGAATAGAATTTCTGATTGCAAAAGAAAATAAGCAATAATTTTTGTGGAGGGACTGGCCTGAAAAGATGGGAGTCTTGTGACTAATGGAGGGTCCTGGAGCAGTGGCGGTACAAGCCCTTGGTCTAATAGGGCTTCAGGAGACATTTCCTGGACCTACCCTGAATCAAGTCTTGAAGTAAGAGTGAGCCAGGCAAATAAAAGTGAGTGGCTAGACAGCTCCAAGTAGATAAAACAGCAGAATTAGTCATAAAACAGCATGATATGGGTGGAAACCACCAGTTCCAGAGCCTAAAGTGAGGTATGGCAAGAGATGGAGAGAGTTGGAGAGATCAGTAGGGCCTGAAATGGAGGTCTTCACTGCAAAGAACCTTAATTTTATCTCGCGCAGGTGTTGGGAAAACTTTGACCGAGGGATTTAAAGTAGGAGGCTAGCACATTAGATTTGTGGTAAAGTGAAGGAGAAAGAATGCAGAGATGAGAAGACCTGAGGAGATGAATTAGGCTGCTGTAGCATCGCACGGTGCAGAAGATGGACGGCTGTAGTCATCAGGGTATGGAGGAGGGATGCAGAATCAACAGAAAAGTTAAAGGATGCAAAATCTGGTAAGTAATTGAATGAGGGTAGGCAAGAAGGCGGGCAGCTAGAGTACAGAAAATGTCCGTGATGATCAGGTTTCTGGCTAACTCGGTGGTACCATAAACAGGAGGAAGGAGGGTATTGATTCGGAAGTGGGTAGAGAGTATGATTTAGAAATTTGAGCTTTCTAAAGAGAGTTTCAGTTTAGCCAATTCATTTAAGTTCATATCAGATATTATCAGCCACAAAGAACAAATTACCTAAATGATAAATTTGACAAGGTTCCTTTAAATATCAAAACTGGAATGTTGAATCTCAAATTAGTTGACTCACTTTTAAAAAATCCAAATAAAAATAAAGAAAAAAAAGAATTAATAGACTGATAATCGAGATCTAACTGGGAGTGTTTAGTATGTGCAAGGTCTGAGTCAGGTTCGGGGGGAGATCAAATGAGTACAGAACAGTCACTCGCCACTCCACAAATATTTACTGAGAATCCACTATGTACCAGGCAAAGTGCCTAATGTACCAGGCCTGCGTGTCTCTGTACTTGGGATATATCACTACACAAAACAGACAAGATCCCTGCCCTTAACCCCTCTATAATTCAATGCAAACTCAGTGTCGAAGATACTAAAGCGCCAGGCATAAAGGAGAAAGGAAATATTAAAAGTAGCTTGTATCAAAAGACTGTTACTTATCTGGAACTATGTGACTCAGGACCAGCAGAATAATTTGAATTCCAAATCCTGGCCCTGACACAATCTAATTAAAGCTTGTAAACCAGTCTCCACTACAAAATCACCTCCTTTAAATTCCCACAGTTGCAGAAAGGGACTTGGGATCTTAGATAAGATAAAGAAATGTTATGGAAAGCTTTGCTGACCTTTTTCTTTTTGGCAAGAGGCTTCTGGCTGCTTGAAATAATTCTTTGCTGACACCTCTCTAAGAACACCTTGATTAGTTATAGCACACAGTTAACAGTGTTAAAAGCCAGCATGCCTTTGTTGGCCCAGATTTTCCCTTGTGGAGAATCAACCATTTTAGGTGGTGGAGAGTTTAAGTAGCATAAGAAAATAAACAGATGAGCGAAATAGCTTTGAGTGTGTAGTTCATGGGCTAAAGCAAAAAATATTGTATAATTTTAAAATTTAAGACAAAGCAATATTTGTTATTTAATGTTTTATATAAAACACTAACTGCTAGATTGTAGACTCCCACTTACACTCACTTTCCAGTGTCACCTTGATCTCTGCAGTAGCAGTTAGGTTGGATCTTGGACACAGATAATCTTCTATTTATGTCCCTGTTCCTTTCCTAACGATGGCCCTTGAGCTCTTTAACCCTAGAGGATGTAAAAACTATATTTTAGATATTGATTTTAAATATACACAGGAAGATAAACTTTGAGCTTAGATTTGTAAATGTTTTCAGATTACCTTGAGTTTGTCTCCCATGGGCCTTGAAAAATATTTGGGGTCTTGAGTTAGCACTCACATCAGGACTAAACTGTTGGTTGTCTTTCAAGTAAACCATGCTGACTCCTTTAGGGAGGTCAGTGCCCCATCTGCTTGTCCTCTGACCCCCACCATACACACAGGGCCACCACGAATCCATTTATTCACCCTCAGACACACTGTCTTGTCTTCTCTGCCCTTGATTACTGAGCCAACGTCTAGGCTGTTCCCTTCTGGTTACCCCACACTGTTCTCTCTGTCCTCTCTCTAATTAGGGCATAGATACAATCATGTCACTCTTCTTCATTTAAACTCTGTGGCTCCCCCACAGCCCCTAGAATAGCTTAGAGGTCCTGGCATGCACAGCCATTCACAGTCTGTTCCTGCCTTCCTTCAGGCACTGTCTCCCTCTGGCCTTTGCTTCCTATCTTCCTGTCCTCCCATCCCATTACCATGGGTTGAAGAGCTATTCATTCCTTTGGCCCTCAGTCTTTAATTGGCTCAACATGTGCTAGGCCCTGTTCCCTACCCCAACTCTACTGTATTAATTACCCTGATCAACTACTTTTAATCCTTAAATCCAGGTCAGATGTCACCCCACCTTCACACTTCCTCGATCTTCACCTTCTAACCAGAACGGATTAAGCAATATTTCCTATTAGTCTCATATTAGAATTTAGCCACACCTCAGTTGTAGTGTAATCACAGGGTATCATGATTTGTTGTGTATGTTGGAAAATAATTTTTCCCACTCATATATTTTGTTTTCTTTTTGAAATAAATCGAGATATAAATAGAATATGAAATTTAGGAAAGGAAATCCTTAAGTTAAGGGGGAAGGGTCTAGGTCTAATAGTACTGCCCTTCAACAAATATCTTTTGACTCAACCAAAGAATCTATTAATTGACAGAGAATAGATACTTTTAAGTGGAGTTAAGTATCCTAACTCCAAACTCAATGCATCAGGGTACTTTGAAGGAAGGATTTACCTCACAAAGGCAGTTGGAGTAGGGGGAGGAAATGTTTGGCTGGGAGGATTGAAGTAGTAACTCTAAAGAGGGACTGGGTGTAAAAAATGTTAAAGAACCAGTACTCTCTAATCACATTGCTTTAAATATAATCAAAGGGGAAAGAAAGTAATTGGAGACCTAGAGAAACTGCAACCTATTATAAAACACCATAATGCCTGTTAACTCTTGGAAGAGCTGATATCTGCCTTGGGGCCCTTCCCTGTGGGTGCTACAGACTCAGCTAATGGTAACTAGAACTTGCAAATGTGCCATGACCCCACAGGGTGTATGGCCAAACCTGAGGTACAATAGAAATGTTTAAAATTAACAAGAAAGAAAAATACTTAAGCTTTTGGTGGTAACAAATCTGGTAGCAAGCATTAAGAATTATTACGATTATTCCTCTGGCTCTCATTTCTTTATCTGGACAAGATAGAGGATCCCATAGGCTTTTGTCGACTCTAAAATTGTATGATTTTGTGATTTTTGAAAAAAATTTTAAAGCCATTTTAATTAGAAATTATATTCTAGATACAGGCGTTGTGATTCTATCTCTACACAGACCAACCCATGGCAAACACAACCAAACAGCTGTTCTAAGACTCTGTGTCCCCAATGAAGAGCAAAACTGTCACCCTACTTAACATTTTATATGCCAACTGTCTCTGAAACAGAGTGAGATGTTATTTGATGAATATTAGCGCCCTCGGTCTCCCTTTTCTATTAAGAAACTTAATGACATCCAATCATTAAATAGACTATTCCTAGATTGTTGGCAATTAGTTACAAATCCTTCCAAATGTCTGAGACCAAGAACAACTCTGACTCTTAAAACTAGAAAGCAGGTCTGTTTTACAAATGAAAAAAATAGGCACAGAACAGAAAAAGACCTCAAGGTCACTGTATACAAACCACAGAAGAACTAAGGAATAGCACCAAGGTTTGCTTTATATTTTGTACTTTATCTCTTTCTTCCAGACCCAATAGAACTGGCTGGCATTTGAGAAACAAATGCCCTTGGCATTTTTCTGTTTTTCTACCGTAGGCTCCTCTAGTAGGACATTGCAGTTCAGTCTGGTTTTAGATTAGAAACGGGTATGATATAGATGTGAGGGCCTGAGAAGAATGTCCAGAAATCATTCATTCAACTCATGTTTATTGAACTTGTCTGCTACTGCCTGGCATGACCCAGGTGCTGAGAATAAGATAGTGAATCTCTAAAGTTCCCATGTTCTAGCAGAAGAGAAAGACAACAAACATGGACAAATAGACATGTAATTCAAGCAAGCTAAGTGCTATGAAGACGAATAGCGCCAACAAAGGGAGGGATGATATTTGGGATTGGGGGCAGGGGTTAGAGAAGGCTTCTCTGAGGAGGTGACAGTAGACCAGAGACCAGAATAGGGTGAGGGAACCAAGTCCTGAGAATTTCTGAGCTTCCTTTCTCAGCCTTCCCTCAAGTGTGAACTGCAAGCAATGAATATTCCACCTGGCTGAAACAAAAAGGTGCTGATTGGAGTCCTTGCTCCCTATCCTTGCATAAGTTCACCCTTGACAATAACAATGCCTTTCAGACCAGACTAAAGGCTGTTAGATTCAGATTAAACATTAGTTGGAAGCTTTTAACTGTCTCCCAACTCCTTCATCACTAAAATCACTTAACAATAGACAATAAAACTGACAGTACCTGTTGATAATGTAACAAACAGTATTTATAAGTAACTGCGTTAGAGGAAGCACACTTTACAATGGCTGACATTTAATACTGATTAAGTGTTACTATGCTTTGTAGTTGGGAGGGTTCTGTGGCCTTGGCTAACTTGTAGCTCTCCTTTCAAAGCAGTTTCAAAAAGGATCCACCTGGCTTAAAGCATTGGCATGCTGAACCTCCCTTTATCATAATGATGTGATAGTTTAGGGTTTGACTTAAATTAATAACTGATTGCACATCTGTCCTATTGATACTGTCAATTGATGACTTCCCTGAGGAAGCCCTAACAGAATGAAATAGGAAAAGGAAGTCTAACCTAGGTATTCATGGTTAATTTCACAACTCCACAGAGGAAAGTGGTTACCTTTGAAGTCCTCCCCCAACCCTCCCACAAATCCCCACACAATGGGGGAAGTCTAGAGAAACTCTGTCTTAGAATTGGTCTTCAAAACTGGAATATATTGGCCAACAGAGTTACAAATCCTGTTGTCTCAATCTGTGTTTCCAAACCACCCCATCAACAGAGCCACTTTTTTTTTTTTTTTTGTCTCTGCCACTTTAAAAAAGTAACTAAAAAAAGCAACTTCTCAGCTGCCTTGCTTTGCAACCGAGATAACAGAAATTGGCCACAGAGGTATTTACTTGACTGCTCTATTTATGGCAACTTGTTTGTGTATTTTTAAATCAGTTACAATGGGCTATTGTTCAGTCGTATACTGCAGAAACATATATGTTGCAAACCACTCCCAAGGAATCCTGATGGTAGAAGGATTTTTCTTTTACCTAAAAAAATAAAGTAGGATACCAAAGAAATTGAAGGTATTGGTGACCATTTTAAATTGCTTTTATTAGCTAGCAAAACAACTATTGCCTCTTTTTCTCTCCATTTGCTTGTCATTTTATAACCTTGTGATAAGCTATTGTAGAAATTAAACTTTGTGGTTCAGAGAAGATTCAGACCTCTGCTGAATCTGCTGAATCTTATTACTAATCTGTCATTTCTGGGCTTGCTTTGGGGTTCTGGGGGTTTTTTATTGGTGGTGGTTGTTTGTTTGTTTTGCTTTTCTCGGTCCTTTCTGTGGACATCTAATGCCAAAGTTCACTTTCTCTTAAAATCGTTCGGAAGCAAGATTAGCCTTAGGTAAGGGGCACGTTCTTGTGTTTGAATAATGATATTCACTTAATCTACTTATAAAAATTCTTGTTCATGTACTTGATTAATTAAGTGCATCCCGTGACCTGGCTCCTTTTCTTTTGCTGTTATTTACTGATAAAAATAAATCTCCTGCGCTAAGCAGTAGGAATCACTCCGAAATGCAAGAAAAGTCCTGCGGAAAGAATTCATATGTTAATGAGCCCTTCCAAGTGAGAACTTGGTTAAACGTGCCATTTGCTGACATCATTGTTATGGGCAGAGTGGAGATGATTTCTTCAAGAGGTGGCTTTGCATATTCTCTCAGCGTTTTGTGGTCCGCGCGTGCACCTGCGGGAGGGGGAAGTTTACATAAGCGACCTGGGGTATTTGCTTCTTAGCTGTTCCCCTCACTAAGGGTCTCGCGGCTGTGGAGTCAGCGGACGGAGGTTGGTGCCCGAGCCGCGAGGCTGGCCAAGTGGGTGGGGAACTTTTCGAGGAACGTGCTCGCGGGACCTCGTGGAGACCTGCCAGGGGCACGGTCAGCAGTGACAGTTCCTGGAAAGAGGGCGGCGAGATCACGCTGGGCAGGCGCCTCCTGCGGACGGGAGCAGGGAGCAGAGCCGGGCCGGCATCGCGAGCCGGCGGGCCGACCCGCTGCGCTCTGCGGAGGGTGGGACCGGCAGGAAGCGAAATGGTTACTTTTTTAAATGCGGGCTCTGGTTACTTTTGAAGATCGCCGGCCCCTGGCGGGCTCCCGGTGCAGAGCGGAGACGGGGGGTATTCTCTCCGCGGTGGAGGATCCTGGGGAGCCGCAGAGCTCGGGCGTGGGGGATGCAGTGGCCTGGACGAGGCAACTCAAACCCGAGGGAGCAGAGTCAGCGACGCCGGCTGGGACAGAGGGTCTCCGGGGAGCAGTAGGACCTTTTCCCGGACCCCCACGGTTGGTCGCGGCTGCAGGGGTGAGGATCGCTGCGTTGTACCGAAAGTGGGCTGGAGGAGGACGGGCAGGGGGAGAGCGGGTCACGGCGGGGCGGG
>NW_006439717.1:5905673-5919789 GCF_000325575.1 Pteropus alecto
GCGGCGAGAGGCCGCACCCCGCCGCGGTTTAATGAGGGCCCTGCGCTCGCTGCTCTCGCCCCACCGTCCCCGCCCTGCTGGGGTCTCCTCCGGAAATGGGTGGGCGAGGGTGACCTGGAGGGCACTCAGCCCTGTTTTCCTTCGGCAGCCACGCCGCGCCGGCCGCCAGCTTCTGCCGGTAGCAGAGCGGGTGGGCGGCGAGCGCGCGCCGTAGGGCTCGGGGCTGCGCGGGCTGCGACAGGCACCCCGAGGAGCTGCAGGCCGCGCTCGGCCCCGCTGCCTGCGACCGCAGGTGGGACCAGCGGTCTGAGTCCCGGGACTTGATGGCAGCCGGGCGGCTGGCACTGACCGCCGAGGGCTGCAGGGGTGCGCGCGTCATTGTGCGCCCACGGGGAGGGGACTTCTTGTCGGAAGTTGGGCCATAGACTTGGGGCCCCTTGGGCACTCGATGCCGCCGTCCAGCCTTGGGGCGAGTCTCTTCCTTGGAGGTGACGCTGCGGCGAGAGGCGGCGCGAGGCTTTCTTCAGGAGGTGGGTAAGAAGGGGTTTTAAGGCGACTCTACCGCCCAGGGGTTGGAGGACTCCGCGGGCTTCCCGTCGGCTCCGGGAAGGGGTTCGCTCCCAGCCGCTGGGTCTTGAGATCGGCCTCTGGGTGCGGGAGACCCGGGAGGCAGAGAAGGGGCCGGAGGGACGGTAGCGACCGGTGGCTCCGGGCGCCCCCTGGTGGCTCGAGCCGCCACCGCCGCGCGGAGGGTAGGGATTGCGGGACGCTCGGGACGCTGACGCCTGCTCCAAGGTGCCTCTTTCCTGATGCGGGCATGGGATGACCCAGCCGAGCCTCAACAGCCAGCCGCCGCTGAATTTTCCCGAAGAAGGGTGACATCCTTTTTCTCGAGCTCCCCTGCCGACCCCTTTTTCAAAAGCTTGGGTTTTCACATTAATCTATGTCAGTATAAACCAGACTATGTATGGAATTTGTTTTTACAACTCGAGTCTTGTGACTTCTCAAACACTTTCTTGAAGTGTTTTCTCTGGAAACTTGTTTCAAATGAGTGCTGTACGTTTCACAAAGAGGAGTGTTGTTCAGGAGCCAACAGGTGACAGGGTGAAACCTGAGTCTGTGTGTACATTGGAGTCAAGTCTGGCTGCCGTTTCCTTGGGCCGCCGTTGAAAATAGAAATTCAAAAAATCAATAGGCGACCGACTGGAACACGATTTTGAGAAAAGATCTGCGTCCCCCATTATGGAAAATAATGAGTTCATTAGAACAGTGCCTTGCGTTGTCCGCCTCACACCACAACATGCATTTTTGTTTTGTCTTTATATACCGGTTTACAGCCAAATAACCCGACCCCAAAAGCGTAGCTCTGGCATAAGACCATGCTTTGTCATCATGTTTCCTCCTTTTGTTAGGCAGTCTGTCTTACTGTCCTGGAATGTATTTGTGCATGAAATTAGAATGCTTTGAAACCCTGCAGAGTACACATTTCCTCTTGGAAAAATGGATAGTTTCTTGGCAGTCGTATGGTACATACAGGCCACTCAGCTGTTGGAAAAATGTACAAGTTGGATGGAGGTTTACCTGGAAAATATAGAAACTGCCAAAGGGCACATGGCCTAATGCCACTAATTGGCTGGTATGAAGTAGTGTTAGTAAAGAAGAGTTTTGCAAGCAGTGTCTTCAGATACCTTTATTATGTTATTTTAAAAAATTTATATAAAAACATTTTTATTACAGTTACCTTTACAGTTCATTTCAATATAAGTAAAATTGAATTGTGTGCTCTGTTGGCAATGACTTTTCTTTAGCAGACCATAGGCATTGCTTGCTCTTTGGGTGTGTGAAAAGTTTAGAGATGACAGTTTAGTATCTCTTTACTATGAAATTCAAATCTTGATTGTAATCATGTTGACCTATAACTTTTATAGGTCTCAGGCTTTTTTTTTTTAAGTTTTCAGATAATGACACCATAAACAAAGAAATATATATAGTCATAAGGGTTGTGTATTGTATATTGAAAAGAATGAAAGTGTTACAGGTTTCTGTAATACCAAATTAGCCTTTAGTTAAATTTAATTTACCTGTATATTTAGCCTGGAAGAATCAGTAGCTATTGATTGGGTATGTGTGATTTGCATCTTCTTGTTAACAAGCAGTTTAACAAAGAAGTTGTTAAGGGGTTTGTGGTGCGATGGATGGCACTTAGCAGCAGGGGACCCCTAGGGAATGTTAACCCAACTGATTTGTGAATGTTCACAAATAAGTATCTGTTCTGATTTTTGGTGATCAAAGGATTTCTAACTCCCTTAGGCATGTTTACATGAGAAATACTTTTTCATGGAAATCCTACCATGGCAGGGTAGCCCTCACATAGGAACTAGAGTGGGATTCCATTGAGAAAAGTATTTGTAATTAGGGGTGTGACCTTAGACTTCATTTTCAAAGGCAGGCACTGGAAATTATTGTTTTCTATTTGCATGATTTTGATTTGATTTGGTGACTTGGTCCGAGAAAATGACGAATAATGGGAACCATACCAGAACTGATGTACAGTTATCACCTCAACATATATCTGACTGAATTCGTTCTCTTTAACCCCCTCAAACTCTCATTTCCCTTCTGACTTGCCTATGTAGTATTTCCATATTGGTATATCACCTTTCAATCACCTAAGACTCAAAACTTATCTTTGACCCAGTTCGAGTAACACCTTCACATACTATATGTTATCTAACCAGTGATTACTGTGCTTATGTGAGGAATGCCTAAGCCCTCATCCACACCATAATTTTATATACTTTTAGACAAACTTTTTCAAAGAATAGTTGCCTACTTTACAGAATATCAAAAGCAACAAATTTTAAAAGATTTCTGGTTGTGGAGAGAGGGAAAAGGTTACTTAAGAACAGACTGAAGTAGCAGGAATCCAAACATAAGAGCAGGGAGGGGAAGAAAAACCTATGAAAATTTGTCAGTCACCTTAAAGTCATGGATCTTGGACCATAAAGCTCTGGACATCAGCTCTGCATCGTGAGAAAGCCCTCAAACCCCTCATATTCTTGAGAAACTAGGTTCCAAGGTCACACCCAGCTGGATGGCTGGATTAGAACTCCTGTTTCTTGAATCCTGAAGCCAGTGTTTCTTCTACTGTTCATTTTCTACTCAGAATGAGAACACATGATCAGCCAAAACCTAAGTTACATATAATTTACACACACATGCCACCATTAAAGAAAGCAAGGGGATATATAATAAAATTTGGAAACATTCTTACCACAATGGATACTTTTTATTAGAAGTGCTGGTTTTTAGTAGAATAGTTGTGGGTTGCTGTTTTGTTTTTTTTTTAATTTCTCAGAACCATCCACTAATGGACTCTAAGTATAAGGATGTATGATGAATGAATGGAGTGAATGAATCTGGAAAGTAAATTTAATGAAGAACCTCTCATTACATCAATGTATTGGATGAATGACGCCATGCTCTAATTTAGGGATCAAGTGCCACCTTATAGCCAAGCGTTTACTGGATGCTTACCATTGTTGCTCTACTTGAGACTACTGGAAAGACCCTGCCATGCTCCGTAGACCATTATACATGCTGTGTGTGCGTGTGTGTGCATACTTGTGTGCGTACACTGTATATATACTAGTGTCAGACATTTTATGTAGAGACTGGTTAGAAGCTGATTCCAAGGCCAACAATTTGTCAGAATCGTTTGCTCCACAGACAACTAGAGCCTGCTCGAACTCAAAAAAAAAAAAAAAAAATGATGAAACTCACATGTCAGCCTTTGGTCTTTTTTATTAACATGTTGTTCTTATTCCAGATGTCTCTCTGGTCAGCTTCAAGAAAATCTATGTAGTCAGAGTGGAAGTTATGCCAATGGGTAGACGTTAATAGTAACTTCAATTCTTTATATTCAGATAATTTCTTTCTTTAAAAGTCTTATATATCCTGAGACCATCCTTGAAAGGAAAATAGTTGCCATTGTAAAGAACCAGGCCCCCAGGTGTTTGGTAGCTTGTCAAAGGCATGAAGACTTCAGGGCTGAGTTTCCTGAATGCTGATGGCACCAGATTCCATTCCCTAACTATTGCTCTGCCCCTTGGGTCAGATGTTCTCTTGACAATTATATGATGATGGAGAAGTCCTGCATCTGAGAGCAGTTTGTCTTTTTGAGTCTTCTTAAATGGTGAGAAGTAGCTATTTAACTATTTTGAAGGAAGACGTGAGAGAAAGGACAAAAGAAGGAAATGGAATGCTTCCACTTTGTGTTGCGTGGCTGGCATGGAGTAACTCCCAGGATATTCCTAGTCTTTCTGAGACTAAAGTATCTCATCTCTTCACACCCAACCTTGGGCTGCTTTCTCCCCTCCCTTGTGTCCATGCCTTTTCTTTTGTTTGTCATTCATTTCTCTCCTTGACTCTTGTAGTTGGCTTTCAGTCTTCTCTTCAAAGTAGTACTTGCAAGTAACTCATAACCTACTCAAACTTAATTCAAACACCTGTTCTCTGTGCTTGACCTCAGTGCCTTCTTTGATGGTGTTGTTTGATCTTAAAGGTGTTGCTTCCTCTACACATTTCTTTAAATGGTCAGACTCTGTTTGGAACCTGAACAAACCCATCCCTGAAAACCATTTTTACTTTTCCCTGCATTCTGAGACTTATTTACGTCCAGACCATTTCTTTAACAGGAACAGACCTAGCACAGAATTGGTTAGTGCATAATTGTCATTCATGTGGGATTAAGTTCATTTAGCTTATTATAGCATTTCAGGACCAGGATAATAAACCTGCCTCTCAGTAATCACAGAATATTGATGGTTCGAACTATTTTGACTTTTTATTCTATTTATTCTTTTTATTCTATTTATCTCCAGCACTTAACATGATGCCTTGTGCATTGTTTGGGGGTATTTTTTACACAAACATTTTATTAAAAAATATATTTAACTGTGGTTAGGTAAGAGAATGCATAAAATACACAGTCTCAAATGGTTCCCACAAAAGCGTGTATGTGTATGTTCGTGAGGAAGAAGATGATAAAGTAAATGAAGCAAAATGTAAACCATTAGTGAGTCTCAGTAAAGGCTATATAGGAGTTCCTTATTCTTGCACCTTTTTCTGGAGTTTGAAATTACATCAAAATAAAAATTTTCAGATAAATAAAATACAAAATAAACAAAACACAGGGCCATTCTTGTCCATCTAAGTAGTTCTGCAAAAAAATAAAAACCCCCAAACTTGAAAAAATGTTTTAGCCTATATCATAATCCCAACTTTGGATAATTCTGTTTTCATTGTAATTGAGCTCGTTTGTAAACCTTATCTGTATCCCTCTCCCACGTGATAAACCTTAAGAGACAACACCTGGGAATGAAAGTAGTGGAATTTTTCTACTAGATCTGATTCACCTATGGTTTCATGTTTGGCCTAAAAGGTGGTATCTTGGCAGAGACCAAACACAGTCATGTTTATACATCATTAGGGAGAGCCTTCGTCCTGATCCAGAGCATAAGTAATGGCCAGGCTCCCCTTTTTCTGTTGTGCTGTCAAAGCAAATGCCATATAGTAATGTAAATGCCTATGTAAGGGACATTTGTGAGATCATATTTTTACTTACCATTTTATTATTTCAATATTTTTACAAGTGTAAGTCTCAACAGTCAACTGCTTTCATATGAGACAGTGACATACTTAAGAATATACTTTCTGGGTCTGCTGACAGCTACAAGTAGTTTTTAAAAAGAAAAAAAACTTTATAGTTTTTTTGTTATCAGATAAAGAAAAACAGTAGCTAGTGGTAATGTAGCATCTCTTACCACAACTTGGTAAGTAGAGGTCATGCTGTGTAACTTTTTATTTTTTTGGTCAGCTTTGAGAACCTGCTAATAAATGTAATATTTTGTCATTTTAAGTAATTATACTCTGATATAAAGAAAAAAAGAGGCTTTCTCCAAAGAATAAACTCTGAATCAACAACTCATAAGGCCATTGAATTTTGATAAACCTTTTTGACTGTGCTTCTTAAAATGCCTTCTCTGCACAAAGCAGGCTGTCTTCCATCCAGGTCTGTCTGCTCTTTCGTGTGCCTGAGGTCTGGGAGCATGGCTGGTTCACCAAAGAAAAGGGGATTGGCTCAATCAGGTTTCACCCCCAGGAGGCAGTGCAGGATTGTTGGGGTTTAAGATCACTGGCCCAGTCTGCAGCCATGCTACCTTGAACAAGCCGATCCCGTCTGATCTTGGAAACTAAGCAGGGTCTGGCCTGGTTAGTACTTGGATGGGAGACCACCTAGGAAGACCAGGTGCTGTAGGCATAAAAAATAAAGAAAATAAGGCATTGTAAGCTGACAAGGTCCTTGCAATCTGTGAGGTTAGCCAAGGGTTGCCTTGCCTAAAAAATTAAAAAAAAAAAAGATCATAGTCCACTGCTTGTTAACTTACTGATCTTGGGCAGTTGACCTGTGGCAAATCACTCAGGCTGTCTTCTCCTCTGTTAAGCAAGATACACCTTCATTGGGTTGCTTGATATGGTGATTAAAGGCCATAACACCAACAGGTGAAAACCAAAGGAGTATGTTAGCTGTCAGAGTGCCAACATATGAAACCGAAAGCTGTGCCTGTGATAAAAATGACTTTGCCACTCATCTTCTTTCAGTTGTACTAATCAATGAATGACAGTCCTTAGGAGTTTGTGGAAAGGCTGGAAGGAATGTGGGAGTTGGATGCTTGAGTTAGGGCCAGATGACTGGGCAGAGGGGGATGGTGGCCTTTAGTGCTAAAGTTGATTTACCTTGATTAGGATAGTAATTTACTCTACATTTTCCACAAAAGGCTAATCAAGGAATACAGCTGTAGAAATAAGTCAGATCTTTTGCAATCTGCATCTTTGTGCTACATTGGAAAAATCCATGGATTGCCTTAATTTGTGGTGTTTTCTCTTGTTTTATAGTATAGTGACATTTAAGTTTTAGATTCTATTTAATGTTTATGATATTTGTAACTTTATACAGAGTACGTACCTTAGTGTCTCCCTCCTCAGCCAGGTTTGTCAAGGGACAAATATACACGTTTCACGATTCAGATTAAATTTGCATTAAAGGCACCCATTCTCTTGGAGGTTTTTGAGTTACTAATTAAATTCTTAACCTCTAATTCTCTTCCTTTGACATGTGGGAGGTTTGGTTTTGTTTTTGTGTTTTAAAACAAAAGGGAAAGACTAGATCCCAGAAATTTTCTGACTTTCATTAACACATCTGTTTTTTTAGCGAGTAAGAGGAATGCACCTATGTTTAGAAAGCCTTTCGTAAGTCAAGACATGAATGAATTGCACCTGTGTGAAATGATAACTTGTTTAAATGGTCATAACCTCCCAATGGTAGTGTAGGAAGTGAGGTCATCTTTACTTTTTGTTCAGGGTGAATGAAAGTTAAATTTATTAGTTGGAATAATATCTACTGTGTGGTATTGCTCCTACTGCTAGTAGAGACTGTAGTTATTGGATGTTTGGCCTACCATTTGTGAACTGTTATAACTTTTTTTTTTGTCCTGTAACTTATAAAAGAAAAGCCATAAGTTTTAATAATCATAGGTTTTAATAGGTAGCTTTTTCTAATACTCAGGTATTTAGAATTGCATTTAGATAGTCACTGAGAAATGACTTAGTCTCAGGCTGAAAGGTTTTTTTCTACTTGTTTAAGCAAGCAAGAAAATTTTTTAAGACAAGTGTTTTTGGAAGTCTGATGTGTCAGGCACATAGTGTGGATTCTGGCTTTTAGCTGTGTGACTTTGGGCAGGTCACTTAACTTCTCTGAGCCTTTTCTCTAAAAATTGGTTTGCTTACTTGTCTATAATTTTCTTTTTTTGGTGGAGGGAAAGGGGTGAGTATAGAAAGCTGCATCTGAATCTGGAAGTTTTGTATCTTTGTTTCTTCTTAGGGCCTTGGGATGAGGGGTGATTTTTAAAAATCAGAAGAAACCTCCAAGAACATAAGATGGCAATAACAAAGTTCCTGGGTTGTAGGGCAGAGACTATTAATCTTGACAGCTTTATAACCCTTCATCTGAGGAGTCTTCTCATTCAGAGCCAGATTTCTATCTTACTTTGCCCAATTGCAGGCTGAGAGCATGTCACACACAGTAGGTACTGCATAATATATCAATGAACGCCTGCTAATAATGTAAATCAACACTAAATTGTATTTTATTTTAACTTAGTGCTTGGATTCAATCACTTTTTGTTGAAGGAACTCATCCATAACATCTGACTGACTTTAGCCCATAGATAGTAAAGGCTTGTAGATTTAATGTGCTGTGTAAGGATTTAACTGCTATTTCTACTCAATGAGTAAATTAAATTTAGTGTCTCTCAAAACTTTATTAGAAACTTGAAACGTAAGCATTTTGGCCCAGTGGACCCATTCTGTGCAGGCAGCGGTGCCTCAGTTGGGAAAATCGACTAGCGAATGTGGGGAGCTGAGTCAGGTCGCTGGAGCCTTTTTCATGGTACATAGTTGTGGGCAAGGCAGGAGGAGGTGCAATCCCAAACTTGCCTTTCTTCAACTCATAGGACTTCACAGAGAAAGTTAGGAAGTCAGCAAAGCAAATTTTTTGAGAAACTTTCCAATGGATAATTGTATAGAGAAGCACCTTTTAAAGACAGCTATAACTAAAGTAGTTTTGGTAACATTTTTCTGAATTACTCAGCTGGTAACGGAGCTATTTCTAAATTGTGTAGCCCTAGATTTTTAAGTTTCATGGGGTCTGGGGGTTGAGGGTGGCGACACTAGTAATTTGGGTACTTTCTCTGGTCCCAGCTGTGTGTAAACAAGAGTTCAATAAAAGCTCCTGGAGGGTATGAGTGATGCCTTCAGGCTTTTGATTTGTTTTTGCTTCTGTTGTCCACAGCAGCCATTGTTTGATGTCCTGTGACTGAGAAAACCGGCTTTTTAACTTTATTATGCCTTTGGAGATGGAGCCCAAAATGAGCAAACTCGCCTTCGGGTGCCAGAGAAGTTCCACATCAGACGATGATTCTGGCTGCGCATTGGAGGAGTATGCCTGGGTCCCCCCAGGCCTTAGACCAGAGCAGGTAGAAACCTAATCCCACGTGTGCTGTTTTTCAATGAGATTTAAGATTTTTAAAGAATTTAAAAAAAAAAATCTGTAGAACATTACTGCCATACTGCCATGCTATCCACCTCGTCCTCTCTTCTTTGGATAGTGTTACATTTTTGCTTTTTAAGGTCACAGTTTCTCAATGAAAGTTTTCAGTCCTTTTTGTAGTCTTGGATCCAGACGCCCTATATGGATTTATTTCCCTTTAATGAATGAAATACAGAGTACTGCATATACATTTGTTATGTGGATTTCTGACAAGTCCCTTAGGAGAGAATGAGAGGAATTTAACCTTTTTAAAAACTTCAGTAACAACAAAAAGATAATAAAAGAGGAAAGTTTCCATGCCATTTCTCAGCAATACTTTTGCTTTGGAAGAGAGGAAATACAGAGCTGTAAGAAACCATCTGAAGTGTTACTGCTTAGACATTTGACCTTTGATAACTTTGCACGAAAAGAATCTGTCACCACACAGTGTGGATTGGGAAGAAAATTAAAGAGCTAATTTTGTGCTTTGTTTATATTCTTACTTTAAGGAAGATGAGAGCTTTCCATATGCCTATTTTTATTTTCCTAATATCTTTATGATGATGAACTTGTGAAAAATTGCTCGTGATAGATATTATGTATAAGGGCCAAGGCATAGTTTGGCATAAAAGGGTGTGTGGTTGCTTCTGGTACGGTTGTTCCCTGTATAACGGGAACTCTTTTCACCATAGGGGCTCCTTATTCACCCAGAGCCCTTCTTCAGCACAGGACCTGGCATCCATGTAGCTGGTATTCAGTCAGTGTTTGTAACAGTCAAAGCTTCCATAGCTGATATGGTGAGGAGAGGTTGCAGTGCTGGTGTACCTGTTAGGAAAGCGATATTTTGACAAAACTAATAGAGAACCCCTTCTTGCAGCTTATGGTGGGGTAGGTTTTGTGAGAGACGAAGATGTGGAAGCAGACAGGACCCAAGTTCCCTAATCTTCTATCTTTTTTCCTTGAATCACTTTTACTCCTTCTCAGCACTGCAGTATCCTTTGCAGTACTCATTAAGGGATGTTCCTTTAAATATAACAGAAAAAAATAAAATAAAAATTGAGTTCCTTCAAAATGTACTTCCATTAACACATGTGTACCAGGTATCGCTCAATATGGCTCCCTTCCAGTTTCTTTGGGGAAATCGACTCCAGGTATTTAGAAAATAGCACCGCGGAAGCAAAGAAAGCTGACGCTTGGAGAGAACCTGATAAGGGGAGAGTTTACAAAGTTTAACAGAACAGCGTTTGTCTTTGTAACGTGTAAAATTCAGATAGCAAATTCAGCGTGTTTGTGAAGTGGCCGGATTTTGGACAGTGTCACACAGCCTGTGTGGCCATTTGCAGCATTTATCCAGGACTCTTCAGAGATTGGCTGAGGAATAGTGGCATTATATGTGCATATTTTATGACGTGTAATTTATGATGCCCCTTATTGTCACTACAAATTACATTCCTGAAGAGCAATTTAGCAGCTGGATGCTAGCTATCTGAAGGTTCACAGTTGTGCTGAATTGGCTCAGCTGGTCTTCTCATTAGCTACAAGAGGCCAAACCCTATACCTAAAGGAAACCGTAACATTTTAAGATGGAATAAGCTAAGATGTTCACTTGCTGTATGCTGATGTCCCTCTCTCTGTCTCTTTCTCAGATCCAGCTCTATTTTGCTTGCTTACCAGAGGAAAAGGTTCCTTATGTTAATAGCCCTGGAGAGAAACATCGAATTAAACAGCTTTTGTACCAGTTGCCACCACATGATAATGAGGTAAAATAACAGGAGGCTAAAAAAATAAACACCAAGCATTGAGATGCCTCTCATAAAACCCTAGTTTCTCACTGGCTATGGCTCTCTTTTGCTTTTCTTCAGTTAAAATTTGGCTGGAGAATACAGCTTTCCATTCTTTAAGAGAGAAAAGGGTGTCAGTACAATAAACTTAACACAAGTTGGTTTTTATTGTGTTTGCAGCCACCCACCAATCACTGGGAGCCTGCAGATTCCTAAGCTTGCCTTGCCCCTTCATCCAGACTCAATGCTTTATGGTAGCTCAGGCCTGCAGTTGAGTGCCTGTAGAATATAGAGTGAAAGTGGCAATTAACAAGTTTAAACTTTTCGTAGAAAGGTTAATGTCTTACATTTTTTTAGTGTCTGCTGATAGAGCTTAACTTAAACATTTCATATTTGAAAGAAACGACTGTTCCTTTAAATTGCATTTCCCTTTTGCTAGAGAGGCTCTAAGACCTGGGGTCATTTTACATGTATGGTGCCATTTTTAAGTTGGGGAGTCATGGGGGCGGGCCATCTAAACGTGCTGTTTTCTTTCCTGAAACTCTAACTCTGAACATGAAGAACGGGTGAGGGAGACTCTGTGTGCCAGTGTGCTTCTGTTTTCCTTTCTGTGAAGGTGCGGTATTGCCAGTCTTTGAGCGAAGAAGAGAAAAAAGAGCTGCAGGTGTTCAGTGCTCAGCGGAAGAAAGAAGCCCTCGGAAGAGGAACGATTAAACTTTTGTCCAGAGCAGTAATACACGCCGTGTGTGAGCAGGTAGCTCTTTCTAGAATGAGTGGCTCGTGGTGGTGATGCGGATGGAGTGAGCTGGGGGATAAGTGACAGGGCTAGCATAGGCACGGACCCCAAAGCCTCCAAAAACTAAGAGAAAGAAAGGCAGCCTAGCTTTTTATTAAATGGTGGTTAATGTTTATAACTGGCTACACTGCTGTGTATGACAGGGGGAGTCAGTCTGCCCTTATGTAAACATCAGGCGAAATCCTGCCTTTCCTAGGATCCTGGCATGGAGGGAGGTGCTAGGGTACACCTAGTGTTCAAAAAATGCAGAGACATAATGAAGACATTCAGATCCGTACTGGCTGTTCGCAGAGTAGGAAATGTATCCAGCAGGAGGCTGGCTCAGGAAAACTACTCTTAATGTGAATCAGATGAAAGCATCCTTAGAAACAGTCTAGTGTGGAAGTCTATGCGAGGCATGTTCATTTCAGTTGAGAATCACACATAATCCAGCATTAAAGAGCTACTTAATCACTAACAGGAGAGGAAAAAACAAAAGTTTTCCTGACAAATTTGGGATTCAGTGTCAAGTAGGAAAGGCTGAGAATCCAGTCATTAAAGAAGGATCATTTTAAATTCAAATCCTTTTGTTTTTAGTGTGGGTTGAAGATAAATGGAGGTGAAATCGCAGTGTTTGCCTCGCGCGCAGGCCCGGGAATATGCTGGCACCCATCCTGTTTTGTCTGCTTCACATGTAACGAGCTGCTGGTCGACCTCATCTATTTTTATCAGGATGGAAAAATTCACTGTGGCAGGCACCATGCTGAACTGCTCAAACCACGGTGTTCAGCATGTGATGAGGTAAAAAAGTTCATCCCTTAACACTGGAAAAAAATAAGCTTCTAATAAGCCAATATTCCACTGTTCACATCTAAGCAAAATAGAACTATCTCCTGCTTTTGCTCCGTTTGTATATTTTTAAGATAACCCTGTGTATTCATACAATGGAATGTTAGCTATATATCATATAGCTAATAAAGAGAAGGCAGCAAGGGTTTTTGTGTATTGATAAGTAAGATGTCCTTGATGGACTGTGACAAAAAAACAAGTTGCAAGAAATGAATGTAGATGATCTTATTTTTTGTTAAATAAAGGGAACAAACCAAGATTGTATACAAATCTGTATACACTCCGAAATGGTATAGAAAGAAATACATTGTTAACAGTGGTTACCCATGGAGTATGTGGGAAGGGATGGTGATGTGAAAGGAAATTTTTTCCCTTAAGATATTTATTTAAAAGTATTTTAGATTCACAGAAGAGTTGGAGCTATTACAGATAGCTCCTATAAATACCTCTCCCAGCTTCCCCTATTGTTAACATCTTTACATAATCATGGTATATGCATTAAAACTAGTAAGTTAACATTGGCATCATACCATTAACTGAACTATAGACTTTATTCACATTTCCACAGTTTTTCTACTAATGTCTTCTATTCCAAGATCCATTCCAGGGTACCTCATTGCATTTATTCTTTTTTTCTCCTTAAATCTTTTCAATGATGTGCTCTTTGAAATGTTTTTGAAATCAAAAATATAAAAAATTAGGTCTTGAACCTAGAGATGGCCACCAGATCAAACAAAGCAGTATCGACACAGGTGCTGTTCACACAGTCCAGCATCAGGATAGCTGTAACTGTGTTGACTCTACAGACATCTTTATACGTTTCCTGTTAAAACATAGGCCACTAAATTATTTCAGTGTCAGTGTATTCTTAGCTAGATTATGCCCCCAAAGTAGGATTAGGGAGCAAAAATAATGACCAAATGAATAATCTCCAAGGTAGAAATCTGTTTTGGGATTTTGTTTTTTTGGTACTTTAAAAAAATTTTTCAATTACAGTTGACATTCAATATTATATTAGTCTCAGGTGTGCAACAATGTCTGACATTTATAAGGTTTAAACAAGGACTTAGTCTGTCTTCACATTTCCAATATCTGCTGTTGTTTCATAGCTAAATCGAGTTAGATTTAAGCTTGAGGCTATGGGAAACGAGGTTAGCTCTGTGAGTGACTTGGCCTCTAAAATAGCTCACAATGATTTTCTGTCATCCTGTGGTTTCATATTCTTTTTAAAGATAATTTTTGCTGATGAGTGCACAGAAGCCGAGGGTCGCCATTGGCACATGAAACACTTCTGCTGCCTTGAGTGTGAAACGGTCCTAGGAGGACAGAGGTATATCATGAAGGATGGCCGCCCATTCTGCTGTGGCTGTTTTGAGTCTCTCTACGCCGAGTACTGTGAAACCTGTGGGGAGCATATTGGTAAGTCCATAGCCCGGCCTTTCTGCTCTGTCACATTCTCATTAGTCTGTGATTATCCAGTATTTTTTTAATTGAGGTATAATTCACATATAGTGAAATGTACAGATCTTAAATATTTCAGTTCTATGAGTTTCGACAAATGGA
>NW_006439717.1:5919819-5935421 GCF_000325575.1 Pteropus alecto
CTATAAATTCACCTGAATTATCAAATAATGAACCATTGCTCTTGGGGGAAATTCAGGGATAGGTTCCTATGAGTCCCTGGTCACATATATTGTTGATTCATTAACATTGAACTCACAGCTAAGAGCACTATATATAACTCGTGCCTGAACGAAGCTTATCTAACACACATATTTTCTCTGTAAGGCACATCACAGTCTTCTTGCACTTAAGAACACTAGACAGCACTTCAACACTCTGCTTGGCGGCTATTTAAACAGCAAAATCAACAAAAAACACAAAAATCCAAAGAAAACTAAGTAGACCACGAATATGCCATTGGATTAAAGCCTGAGGGCTGAAACGAAAGGCAGAGCATCCCCTTGTTTGCCTTCACCTGGAAATGTGTGTGTCAGTGGACTCAGATTGTTCACCACTCTGCACATCCCTGAACGATTATTCACAAATACAGACTTTGTGAATAATCAGAACTGTACCCGTGGGATTCACAACGCTGTCAAGAAACAGAACATTTCCATCACCTGAGAGTTCCTTCATACCCACAGTTCTGTTCCTTTTTCTTTTGTTTAAAGGTTGAACTATAATCTATTATTCTATCCTTTCTCAAAACAGGTGTCGACCATGCACAGATGACCTACGATGGGCAGCACTGGCATGCTACAGAAGCCTGCTTTTCTTGTGCCCAGTGTAAAGCCTCTTTGCTGGGGTGTCCCTTCCTTCCCAAACAAGGTCAGATTTATTGCTCAAAAACATGCAGCCTTGGCGAAGACGTCCATGCCTCTGATTCTTCCGACTCCGCATTTCAGTCTGCTCGATCAAGAGACTCCAGAAGAAGTGTCCGGATGGGCAAGAGCAGTCGGTCAGCGGATCAGTGTAGACAGTCTCTCCTTTTGTCCCCTGCTCTAAACTACAAGTTTCCTGGCCTTTCAGGCAATGCTGACGACACCCTTTCTCGGAAATTGGATGATCTGAGTCTCTCCAGGCAGGGAGTGAGTTTTGTCAATGAAGACTTCTGGAAAGGCAGAGTAGAGCATGAAACCCCAGAAGACCCCGAAGAATGGGCTGAGCATGAAGATTATATGACGCAGCTCCTCCTCAAGTTTGGTGATAAAAGCCTCTTTCAGCAGCAACCCAATGAGATAGATATTCGAGCCAGTGAGCATTGGATATCTGAGAACATGGTTAAAAATAAGACCGAGTTAAAGCAAAATAACCAGAGCCTTGCAAGTAAAAAATACCAATCTGATATGTATTGGGCACAGTCACAAGATGGACTGGGAGATTCTGCTTATGGCAGCCACCCAGGGCCTGCAAGCAGTAGAAGGCTCCAGGAGTTGGATCTGGACCATGGGGCTTCAGGATACAATCATGATCAAACACAGTGGTATGAAGATTCCCTGGAGTGTTTGTCCGATCTGAAACCAGAGCAGAGTGTTCGGGATTCTATGGATTCTTTGGCTTTGTCTAACATCACAGGTATGTAATCTAGAGATTAGGTGGTATTTGAAAAAAAAGAGCCACTAAAAAGTCTATTCTGAAAATTATAGTTCAGCACTAAAACTGTAGACAAGGGAAGGAAGGAGGAATTTCTGTTAAACGTCAAACACGATAACAAAACAAATACATATGCATGTGTGTGCACATTTATATGTAAGATTATATATATATAAAATCTTAAATCTTTTTGGAAAGGAATTACTCTTATTTTAAAGAGGAGGAAATCAATTTATTTGGATAGTGGAGTCTGCATCTGTTTCTGAAAGATAGTGTACTCTTTGGATTGTGCTGTATAAATTTCATGTTCTTAAGATCAGTCTGTGTACTTTATAAGCGTATAACATTTTTTGTATTTCCCTGAATTGCCCTATAGCAACAGATAACTCAAAAATAGCTGAATATTTTTTACCCAGATTATAACATTATTTCACTTTAATGTTTTCAAAGCACATTTATATCAGTTATCAACATTTTCTCATTAAAATGAACTCGAGTTGTATAGAGTATGTATCATTGCATTTTTGAAATGAGGAAACTTGAATTATGAGAGGCTAAATGCCTAACTTTACAGAGGTTTTTCTTTTTGTTTTGTTTTTTAATTTATTTAAATTAGTTTCAAATATACAGTACATTGGTTAGACATTTTTATATAGTTCATAAAACGATCCCCTCAATTTCTCCCTCCCTCCCCTGGCCCTCCACCTAGCCATCATATCAATGCTAATTGCCTTCCCTCTGTCGTGCTCCCCATTCCCGTGACCAACTATCAACTACTAATTTGTACTTCTCTAACCCTTCGCCCCACTCTCCCAGTTCCCCAATCCTCCTCCCCTCCTCTCTTTACAGAGGTTTTTAAAGGCAAGATTAAGCCTAGAACCCAGCCCTCCTGGATCTCGCATTTGCAACAAATAAGTTTTTGGATACAGAAACATTGCTATTGCGTAACTAGTTTTGTCGTCAAAATAATGACATCCAGTCCTTTCATAATGATTATGTTACTACAGTATAGACAGGAAAGGCTTTAGTGGTTGCCCACTGCCAGGAATGACCCTGTGCCAGGTGCTGCAGTGGCAAGGAGGGACAATGACCCTCCTGTTTTCTGTTGGACTTGTTAGAGATAAGGCCTCCAGTAAAGGGGAGTTGAGGAATGGTGGGTGAGACTAAATCATTGAGCACTTCCTGTTTTCTCTAGGTCCTTTATTAGACGTTTTAACATTCAGTTTGAAAAATAGACATCATTTGGTACATATAGTGTTAGGGCTGGGCGGGCGTTCCTTGACAATATGGGCTGAAAAACAGGCTCCCTTTAGAAAGTATATAGTCCCCACTTGACAACAGTCCACACCAGTCCCTATTGTCACTTCCAGTCTGCTGGGCTACATATTCATTTATCTTAACTTGCCTGGGTCCTATAAAAAAAAAGGAGAACAATAACAGTTTTGAGAAAAGTTTCAAAATAAGATTAATCTGGAAATGGATGTTATTTTCTGGGTTGAAGGGGAAGAAGATGGGATGGTGGTCTAGGCCAGAAGTTGGCAAGCTTCTGCCATAAAGGACTAGATAGTACTTTTGGGGCTACGCAGTCTCTGTTGTGACCACTCAACTCTTGTCACTGTAGAGAGCAACCACAGATAACATGTAAGCGAATAGATACGGCCATGTTCCGATGAAACTTTACACATACGCCGTGGGCTGGGTATGGCCCTTGGGCTGAGGTTTGCTGACCACTATTCTAGGTATAAAGCGAGGAAGACTAGCCTAGGTGTTAGAGGAGGACCATAATGGTGCCCTGTGGGTACAAAGAAAGGGACTGATTTGCAAGATATTCAGACGAAGCAGCCTGGCTCTAATGGATTGAAAGGCAGAAGCTTCTAACATGTCATGTTAATAAACTAATGATGGGACTCTTATGAAGAGCTTTTAAATTGCTGATGCTCATGCCATGTGTTGTAACTAATGTTTGGCTCCGTAACAGCTGGACTCCTAAGAGAGGCTGTGTCCCTTGTATCAATGACAAAATTCATACCTATGTATGAATTCATACCTCGTATCAATGACAAAATTCATATGCATGTTGGTTTTACCTAATGGGCATTAATCAGATATCAAAATTTGGGAAAATATTCTTTGAAATGCTTTCTTTCAGTAGCTTATTCATAATAATTGTCAGAATATTATGACTATTGAGAATCACATCTTGTGTTGGCTTTTCTTCTAGGGGCTTCGGTAGATGGAGAAAGTAAGCCGAGGCCATCGTTGTATTCTCTGCAAAACTTTGAGGAAATGGAGGCAGAAGATTGTGAGAAAATGAGCAATATGGGGACTTTGAACTCTTCCATGCTGCACAGGAGTGCAGAGTCCTTAAAGAGTCTGAGTTCAGAGATGTGTCCAGAAAAAATCATGCCTGAGGAGAAGCCAGTACATCTGCCAGTGCTCAGAAGGTCCAAGTCTCAATCCAGACCACAGCAGGTCAAGTTTTCAGATGATGTCATTGACAATGGAAACTACGACATCGAGATCCGGCAGCCTCCGATGAGCGAGAGGACTCGGAGACGGGTCTACCACTTTGAAGAGAGAGGATCCAGGTCTCATCACCATCGCCGCAGGAGAAGTAGGAAGTCCCGTTCTGACAACGCCCTGAATCTAGTCACAGAAAGAAAATACTCTCCCAAGGACAGGCTGCGTCTTTACACCCCCGATAACTATGAGAAATTTATACAGAATAAAAGTGCCCGGGAGATCCAAGCGTACATCCAGAATGCTGACCTCTATGGACGGTATGCCCATGCCACTTCCGATTATGCGCTGCAGAACCCCGAAGTGCATCGGTTCCTGGGACTCTACGGTGAGGATGATGACTCCTGGTGTTCCTCCTCCACGTCCTCCTCCGACTCAGAAGAAGAAGGGTATTTTCTCGGACAACCAATTCCTCAACCCCGGCCACAGAGATATGCCTACTATACAGATGACCTTTCTAGTCCAACTTCTGCGCTCCCTACTCCTCAGTTTGGTCCGAGGACGACTAAATCCAAGAAGAAAAAGGGACACAAGGGCAAAAACTGTATTATTTCTTAACCTAGTAGCTGTGGAGATCTTGTTTAAACTTAGCCATTAACCACCTTGAATCATATCTTTTTTCTTCCATAGGAAAGTTGCTAAAATAGTTTAAAGTGCTTTGCCCGTGTAAATGAGCCCCCGACTGCTGTTTACAGTGTCAGATTAACATTTGGAAGGTGTGATTTCTCCAGTTTACCCTCCCTGGATGGTGCCAGGTTGGTTGCTGTGACATCTTGTGCCTGTCAGGTGCATTACAGTTTTACATAGCTGCTTTGGTCTCCAATCCTTAAGAGAATGTCCTCAAACTATTGAGAGGTGATCGCAGGGGAGGTGGGGGAGGGTATTGATTTCAGAAGATGGAGAACTTCAGCTACCTTTGTAAAGCAATAGTGTTTGTTGTTCCTCTACGCCAGGTTGGCCCAGGTCCTGATTGGTCTGTCTTGTTGTGCGGCATGCACGTGGTCACACTGACCTAGCCAACACTGTGCGTCCCATCCTGCGAGGCCACTTTGTCCCCTTTCAGTCCTCTTTAGCCAGGTAAACGTTGTATTAGCTCCAGCTACAGATCGAAAAAAACATTGCTATTTATAATGTAGTATTTCATAGACTTAAGTGTATTCCTAATTTAACGGTGCAAATATTAATGTACATATTGTACAGTTCAGATTTTAAAGCTGATATTTTTATACCCCTGAATTGCAAGATGTTTGTTACACTGCAGTGCTAGATTTGTTAGGGAACCAGAAACAGCATTTATGGATGAAATGATTGCTTGTATTTTAGTCAGGGTTTATAAGTTTAGATGGTCAAATTTATACTGACTAGTGATGAAAAGTTCAATTTTTTGATTTTTCAATTAAAAAGGCTCTGTATGCATGGTGGGGCTATGTAAATACTCTTTAAAACTATGGCCCTATTAATCTTAAACGAGTGTTATTTATGGGTCAAGCAATGTAAACTGTATAAATGTAAAAACAAAAAACCCCATATATACTCCTGGAATATATGGTAAAAACAAGTAGAAGCTGTTTGGGTGGATGTTTTTTTCCCTTTGGGGATGGTGTGTGGGGGGATGGGGAGTGCCTTTCTCATTTTTAGCAAGGTGGTGATTATCTCATGGGAAGAGACCAAAACTACAAGGATCTGCTTTTTTTGTGGCAGAGGACTTTGTAGATTATCTGAAGAGAGGTTATTTCTCTCTATCCCTCCCTTCCAGCTAATTTGTTGGCCTCTAAGCAGCAATTTTGAAAAGTGGGCCTTCTGATTATCTTTTTCTTTTAAAATCTTTAAATTAGAGGATGCTGTACCACTGACTACTTCAAGTTAATATGAGGTTCTATTTCAAGGGAATATTATCTTGAATTTGAACTCGAGCTGATATTTTGGTGTGTGCCATTCTTGCTCATACATTTTGGTCCTAAATAAGGTCCTAGTGGTATTTTGGACCTCTAGGACGGGATTTAATAATAAATAATAAACTACATACCTTTCTGAACAGAAATCTTTGCAAACATATTCAGATGACTTCCACTTTGTCTCTCTGTTCAGGCACGATTTATTTTGCCATTCTTCTGTCATTAACAGACTACCATTTGACTCCTGTGTATCCACTGCCCCTACTAGTAGGTGAGAAATTGGACTTGAGGCAGAGTTGTCTATCTACTGGAATGGGCAAAAGCTGTTAAGCCTTGGGCAGGGGGGACATGAATCCCGTAGGTAAACCAGTAGTCGATAGCATCCCTTACACCCATCCCTGGATAAGGGCAAGACTTTGAGCTAGACACAAAGAGCACTTTACTCAATAACTATCATTTCTCTGGCCTCATTCATTTAAAAACTGTGTCAGCAATGAAAAGGAAATGCATGCACGTCGTAAAAAAAAAAATTCAAACAAGACAGCAAAGTGTCTCCTTTCCACTCTTCATCCTCAGTCCCTCAGTTCCCCTCCCCAAAAGTAACCACTATTATCCAATTTCTAGTGTATCTTTAAGATGTTAAAGCAAATTTATACAAACATACTTCTTTAAAAATGGTAGCAAACTATACACATTGAGACTTGCTTATTTTACTTCATATGGCGATATTCACATTAGTGCATATAGGTCTGCCTCATTCTTCCAATGACTGCATAAATGTTCCACTTTTCGATATACCATAATTTATTTAACCAGTCTCTCAGCGATGGACTAAAATTTCCTCATAGATACCTTATTCTGTACCCGCACATATGCACATCAATTATGAGCAGCATAATTACTAGAACAAAGGTTATACATTTAAAATTTTGATGGATATCAACAATTTTCTTCCAAAAGAAATTCTCCTGATTTACATTTACACTAACAATGTATGAGAGTGCTATTTCCATCACAATCTCCCATAACATAGTAACAAATTTGTTGATTTTGAAAAAATTTCCAGAACCTAATGTTGTAAAGAGTGGGCATCCTTTTAGAAAAGACTGTTATGATGTGTTGCTTATAAAGGATGGATAACAAATAATAAACAGGTAATAAATACTTAGCTTGGGGAGACGCAGGTATAAACTGAAGTCACTGTCCTCAGTTTTCAAGTCATTCTCAAAAGATTAGTTGCTTTTATTTTTCACTCTATTCATTTTTTTTCATTTCCTTATATAGAGGTTATATAGGTTGCCAGTGGCTCAAAGAAAATGCAGAAATATTTATTCACAATGATAATGTAAACTTTAAAGCTTTTAAATCTTGGTTAGTAGCAATAACAAGGCTGTACAAGGGAAGAAAGGGAAGCGACTGCCTTATGGTTCTATAAGGAATTGGCAAGAAAATTAATCATATAGTTGCTAAAAGGTGTTCATAGATTTAGTTAACAAGACTGCAGAGTATCTGGTCAGTCACTAAATGCTAGAATTTGATCCCAAGGTATCAAATGTTAAAGCACTGCCTCTAATCACTGTGGGTGAAGCAGAACCCTAATGGTTGCATTTTCCTCACTTGAGACCAAATTGGAGAACGTTTTGCTTGAGACCCACAGAAGAGCACTGAAAAATGTCAACACGGAATGCCTTTTGTATATGTTATGTACCTTTGAGTTGGCCCCTACTCCTGGCAACCCTATGAGTGAGCAATGGCCACAATGTCCTGTCTTCCACAGCCCTGCCCAGCTCCTATAGACATGCCTATGGCTTCTTTCATGGGGTCAGTCCATCTCATATTTGGTCTTCCTCTTTTCCTGCTGCCTTCCATTTTTCCCAGCATAATTGTCTTTTCCAAAGAACCCTGCCTTCTCGTGATGTGCCTGAAGCAGGATAGCTTCAGTTTTGTCATTTTTGCCTCCAATATTTCAGGCTTAATTTGTTGAAGGACCCACTTGGTCATCTTTCTGGTGGTCCAGGGTATCCATAGAGCTCTACTACAACATCATCTTTCAAATCATGTTTTTTCCTGTCGGCCTCCTTCATTGTCCCAACTTTGGGATCTGTACATAGTACCTGGGGATACGAGGGTGGAGATGATCTTAGGCTTGGTCTCTAATGACACATCTTTGTTCTTAGTGATCTTTCCTGATTCTTCCGTTACCCTTCAGACTCAGCCTTCTCTTGATTTCTTGGCTGCAGTGTCCATGCGAATTAATGACCAAACAAGGTAAGCAAAATCTTTAACAACTGCATTATTTTCATTGTCTATGTTAATGTTGTATATTTCTTCTATAGTCATGTTCAAATGCAGTCCTGCTTTGGCACTTTCTTCTTTCATCAAAAGTCGTCAAATTATTGCTACTTCCTACCAATAAGATGGTGTCATCTGCATGTCTTAAGTTACTGATATTTCTTCCACCAGTTTTCACTTCTTATTCCTCTGATTCTAGCCCTGTTTTTCATGTATGTTCTGCATGCGGATTAAATAATTAGGGAGGTAAAATGCACTCTTGTCTGACACCTTTGCCTATAGGAAACTGTTCTGTCTCTCCATATTCTGTCCCGACAGTGACTTCCCGTGCACAATACAAGATACACATCGGGACAATCACGTGGCGAGGCGTGCCCAGTTTTTTCAGAGCAAGCATAGCTTTTCATGACCCTCACAGTCAAAGGCTAAGTAGTCTATAAAATGTGGACTAACCTAAAATTCTTTGGAGCACTCCTTTTAGCTCTCATTAAAAGAAAATGATTCATTTTGTATATGCATTTACTATCTTTGACACTCTGCTTTCTAGTTCCTGAGTTTAAAAAGTGCCAGAAGTAAAAGGAGATTCATTTGCTGTCTAGCCCTCTCACTTTATATACAAATCATGGACCTTCTTTAAAGGGTGGCAACATTGGAATGGACACCTAAGACTGCTAGATTTCCCTTGTGGCACGTGTCCTTGGCCCAGCTTGGTCCTTGGGTGATAGGACCTGGATGTACTGGTATGGATGTATTTTAGGAGTGCCCAGAGGATCTCAGCATAGGCAATAAATTATTAACACAGTGTGGGCGTACTTTGGTGTACTGAGCTTCTTTTCTAACAGACACTTGACTACTGCCATGGAAAGGAGAACCTTTGAAGGTGTTGCTAGACCTTCAGAATTTTCAAGAGAAACTGGGAATATGAACTTCGGTGAAATCTGCCCAGCTTTTAGGTGCTAGCAACGAATCCAAACATTTCTGAAACACCTTGACCAAAATAAGCGCGCTATCAGCAAGTCTCCAACAATTCAGGAGCCTGAGGCTGATTCCTCTTAAGAGCTGTCCAGGGGGCGGCACCACTAATTACTGTCTATAGACATACAAGTGACCTTTTTTGGATACACAAAGAAGAAAAATTATTAAGATTAAAAAAAATTACACTAAGAGCCTCATTATCAATTCAATGCTAGTAACACAATTATGATAAAAATCCATTTTAATTTGTCAAGTGAGAAAATTGCTAATTGCCTAGTTAGATTCTCTAGCCCTTGTGGGGAACTATTTAGAAACAAGGCATACTCCCGTACAGTCCACATGGGTTTTCTGCAGCCTCTCAAACATATTAGGAAGGCTTCAAGGTAAACTGGGCTAAGGAGAAATAAGCAGGAACAAACAATTTTGCATCTCTGAGCTTACATTTTTCCAAGGTCAGAGAATCGTGAACTTTGCTGGGGGAGTTAAGTTTAAGGGTGGCTTTCACAAAATGCTTTGGGAAGGAAGTGTGGAGGAAAAGTAAGACACTGAGTATACACAGACTTAGTCACCAGATTAGAGTCAATTTATTATTTTTTAATAGACCCAGCTTGCTGGTCAAGAATCCCCGTTTTAGGGATCAATTTTAGCCTGAACTTCTTGCAAAGGAAATTTCATACCTCTACTATATGTACACGTGTGCTGTTATGCCAACTTTAGAAGTAACTTGCAGCCCATTTTCTGAAAGCATTTGACGCCAGACAACGTAAACAGTTCCATTAAGAATATGAAACCAGTTCTCTTAAACGCTAATACTTGTTTTAGCATTTTTAGATAAATGAACCAAGCAGCTCCCATTGGAAAAGATGATTACTAGGCTAATATAACTCCACTAGAACATACTGGACTCAGGAGTCAGGAGACGTATGTTAGGAGATGCACCTCTCTCATTAACTCGAGCAGGTTAAGTGCTCTGACCCAGTTTCTGCTTCTGTACAATGAGAGTGCCAGACCATCGCAAAGGTTTCCTTCTAGCTTCAGTATTCTGTGGGGACTGAACTGAATTTTTCAGGTCAGAAAAACCCTCACACTCAGCACAGTGTTGTCTCCCTTTTCTGACTCTTGCACTTACCAACATACCTGGCCAGAAATCCTGAAAAGATGATCCCTCCAAACACCATGGCTCTTGGGAGTTGAGAACTTTGAAGAGAGTTGGCGCTTTTTTATATTAATGCCTTGGGATTCTGAGTGGGCAAGAGATTAAACTAAGTCATGTAAAAGAAATGTGGGTATTATCTCTCCATCAATGCACATGCTTTGAGTTGGCTTTAGCTTCATTAAGTAGACAGTCTGGAGGTTGTAGAGTATGTGAAAGGTAAGATATTTTCCTCCCACATGTTTTGTCTACCCAGTTACCAGGATGAAAAGTTAAGATTTTTTCCTACATCTCAGAGAGCTGCTATGGTGGCAACCTTAGTCTGGAATCTCCAAACATATTGTAAGCAAGGCTGAAAAGGTTAACTATGTTTAATTAATCTTGGTTCCCAGAACAGGAGAGTTGAATCACCAGGTTTATTCCAGTTAGATAGCTCTTCCCCAGCTCCACCAGGGGCCCAGATGCAGCACCCCAAGAGCTGAGTCCTGAGCTACACTGTGGCCATGGGGGCTGGAACCCTACATGCTTCTTGCTCCTTAACAACTATCCCTTATGAACTTCAAAGGTATTTTCTAAAATAGCTCCAAAACAGAAGTCACAGGAACCAATTCAGAAGGTAGTAGCAATTGAGGATAAAGTGACCACCAGGCTTTTCCACTTCTTCCAAGAAAACTGAGTTTAGAGTTGAAAGATGTGAGTAAATCTCTGGCTCTGCCGCTTCTGGCTATGTAACTTTAGAAAAGTTACAGCGTCTCTTGCCCTTGAACGCAAAACGAGAATAAAATCTTCATTGGCTTATTCCACGTAAAAATGTGTATCAAAGACACTAGAATGTGGTTCTAACCTTGTTTAGACAGTGAAATAACTGAAAAACGTAGTGCTTCTCAGAATCCTATATTCAGTGTATTAAACCTGAAATACATTTAAAGCTACATCCAATATGGTTCCCTAGAGTCTACAGAAGTAGCAGAATATGGTTTTTAAAAATGGTAAATTCCTGCCAGAGCAGGGCTAGCCCCACACCCCTGTCCTCAGCTTACCAGCTTAAGGATGTCTCCCCTTCACTCAACGTTCCCACCTCAGGACAGAGGCAGGGCATGAGGGCCGTGGCCACCTGGCCACTAAGCTGCCCTAGAGGATGAGATGCTGAGAGAGCTCTGTCTCTCCTCTTGGACCCTGGTGTGATCAGGTAGTTTCTACATTGTAAAGGTGATTCTCACATGAGACTCACCTCTCAACTGAGTAAGCCCTGCAGTGTTCAGTAGACCACCACCCACTGTGATGTCATTGGGTGGCACTGGTGGGAGCACAAGCCTGTGGCACAGCTAAAATTCAGTCCTGTCTAGGAAAGGAAAGGGAAACAAAAGCTTCGGCATAAAAGATACCTCAACCTGATAAGCTGCAAGTCTGATGGACTGCATCTTCTCTTATCTCTCTCTTCTCTCTCTCTCCTCTCTCTCTCTCTCTCTCTCTCTCTCTCTCTCTCTCTCTCTCTCTCCCTCTCTCCCCACACACACACACACACACACACACTCGAAATTTAAGACCTTATCCAATTTTACTGATAATGGCCTATCCATTTATCTGTGGATGCAGAGCTCAAAAAGCAATGTGCTATAGAATCAGGCTGTCTACTGCTATACAAATGTGCATGAGGCTTTAATGGTATTTCTCATCATGTGACATTTTAAATACAACTTGAAACAAAACCAGTGGACTGGCAAAGCCTTTTAAATAATCAGTCGCCACTACTCCAAGATCAACTATTACAATGGAAATGTGAGTCTGGTGCAGCCTGCCAAGGGCCAACTTTAGTGAAGCTAATCCTCAATTGTCATTTCTATTAATTTGAGAAAAAGATGGGCTGCTAACAAGAAACCAATAATGTGGCTTAAACAATAAAGACATTGATTTCTCTTTCACATAACAGTTTAATATTCCATATGGTCACGCAGAGATCCAGGCTCCTTTCATCTTGTGGCTCTGCAATAAATCAAGCCTGAGCTGCTATTGCTACTACTTCTGGGAAGGGATAAAAGAGAGCATGAAGGAGGAATATCCATTGTCCCAAGAGTCCCAGACCAGAAGGAGTAGTACTTCCACTTGAATTCCATAGGAGAGAACTTAGTCTCACTTGGTCACACCTAACTGCAAGGGGAACACAGCAAATATAGTGCTAATGAGGCAGTAATGTGACTCAATTTTGACTCCATTACCATGCAAAAAGGAGAGAATATATTCTGCTAACTACCTTAGTTATTAGTCTCCTTTTTCCTGTATCACTGAATTGGGTAATATCAGTGCTCTCAAGAGAACTGGCAGAAAGGAAATGATAAATGTACCATGCATAACCCACAAACCTGGGTGTAGCGAGCAGATTATGGCCATTACTCACAGGAGTGCCAGGTGCCAGCCTCGGCAGTATTACAGCTGTAAAGCCACCTGGGTGGCCGGCTGTCTGCAACATTGAATACTGTCTACCATAAATACTTCAGGGATGACCAGACCACTGCCTCCAAAATTGCTGCCAAAGAACTGTCAGTCTTCCTTGGGGTTTAGGATCTCTTGCAGGAAACTCAGAAATAAAACTGAAACCACTATATAATATTTTGGCAGTATAGCAGAGAGCTCTCTTGTGGGGATCCAGCCTCTCCTTCCTTCAAGAGGTTCTGGGTCTATGAACAGACTGAGGGCTGGAAAGTGGTTGAGGGGCTGTGAGAAATCGACCATTTTTGGAAAGAATAAATACAAAGGTAATATTTTCAAGCATCATTGTTAAGTAGGAGATAAAGGACAAAGCTACGAGCATTCAAAATCCTTCATATTCTGCTTTCAACCTACCTTTTTCTACATCTGTCCCCTATCATCTTCCCCAACCAGCTTCAGTCACACAGGCCGATACCTTTCCCTCTTCCTGGACTTCTATTACTTCCCTTTCTCTACCTGAATAAGTCCTATTCAGGGTCAAATTTCACTTCATTTGTAAAGCCTCAACAAATACAAGTACCTACAACATTCCAAACTATGCTAGGAACTGAGGTCATGAAGACAATGTGGTTCCTGAGCTCTCCAGAGGTTACTATAAAGATGTAGGATTTTAATCTTACAATTCTCTGAAACTCGAACTCATAATTACACAATTACTGAACACTACTTTGTGCTCAATTTTATGTCGTTTAACTGTTTTCTCAGATATCAAGACTCCCCAAGTCACTCAAGTTAATAATTTCTCAATTCTCATACTTCATTCTGCTGCTGATTAAGTGAATTGAACACTAAGGAGTAATCTTGAAGTAGTAAGGAATAAAAATCTATATTTTGGCAAAACACTTTGAGCCTGTTAAAGAGAAAAAAAGACAATCTAATTATTTAAACCCAGTTGCTTTATTTTGCACTTTTAAAATTCACAAAATGCTTCAGAATATCTGCTTTCCCCCTGTTGATCATCAAGGCTTTATAAGACAATGAAATTTTTATCACATCAATTGAGCATATTCAAAAACAATGGATAATTTACAAATTTTTTAAATCAAGAACATTTTGCAAAATACACACTCTCATACATATCTGAATTAATCTAGCATAAAACTAGACCTTAAAAAAAAAAAAAAGACAGATTTAACACTGACAAGCCAACCAGAATAATGCTGATGGAAGGCTATAAAGAGCTTTATATGTTGAATGTAATTTGGGGGAAGGGGTGAAGAAGTAGTTATCTGTTTAACCTACACCTAAATGCATCTATGAGTAAAACTTCTATAGTTGAATGAATTTCAACAAAGTGAACAACTCCTTTTCCTTTATGGTAGTTTCTCAAATTTTATTTTTAAACTTGTGACATCTTGACTAAAGAAAATGAATCCTGGAATTAGAACATTTAAGAAGAAAAACATAGGAGCAGAGGAGAAACAAGATCAGTACTTCCTTAGTCTTTCTAAAGTGGCTGTAACAAAGTCATTGTTCATATTAGAGAAGAATACCAGAGATGCTACGTGGGGTTTAGTTTTGGTTTAGGTACAATATGTAAATGGCAAAAATCAAAATTCATATAGGAAACTTAAGAAAATAATTGTTGCCTTCAATTGGTTTTTACATTTGTAGAATGGCATAATACATATTTTGAAGCATCCATTATAGGATCTGCTAAAATTATTTATACTGCTATTTCCATTTTTAATAAAATTTTTATCTACTCTGGGGTAGCTGTTTAGATAGTATCAATAGAGGCCACTGAAAATAATGCCAGAATTCAAGTGAGAAAAGAGTGGAAATGGAAAGAGGATGGGAGGATAATGACATTGGGTAGTAATAACAAACATGATTTTTAAGGTTTCCTAACTAACGCTATAAAGTTACATATTTTGGCTAAATGCCACACTCGGCAGCTGGAAGTAATCAGGAAATGAGTGGAATATCCTAATCGTCCCAGTTAGATTCTTAACGAACTCGTAATTGGACCACTAGCTCATGAAGGACTGTTTACATAGACTACTTGGTTAAGGGTAGTTGTTCTAGGCTTACTGTCTACTCTGTTTTGTTTTCTTCCAAAAACATTTGGAGGGTTAAGAACCCCTGAAAAGGGCAGCTGAACAAAGAACCTGTTAGAATACAAACAGTTTAACAAAGGCATAATCTATAAGTGATTTAATCATGGATATGTTATCAATCACCTTTCTCGAGATGAGCCATATGGGCCTATTGAAAAAATGAAATTCTACTACTCCCTCATATTCTAAGTGTTTCTCTATCACTTAGAAATTTTAAAAGAAATCTCAACTTTAAAACAGCCCTCATCTTTCACCTCAAATTGCCCCTCACTTTAGTCTTATATGTGATATTATTTAAGACTCACGCATGAGCCAGCGTAGTCAGGAATTTCAGGATTATTTTAATAGGAGACATTAAGTTCACTTAGAAAACAAATGTCTTTTAAATATTTAAGTGCTCTATATTACCACAATGAGAATTATACTCAAAGCAAATATCCTCTAAGATAGCGAAATATTCAGTTTATTTGGATCTTATACTTAAACATATTAAAAGTTACAAAGCCTAAGATAAGCAAACAAGTCAATAAAATCACGACTTAGTATTCTAACATTTTCACATAGTATTACTATGAAATGCAAAAAAACTATAAATGTTTAAGTGGAATGATCTCTAAAAATTACATTAGTATGATGAAACAAATGATCCCATACTATGGATACTACAGAACATGAGTAAATACAGAAAGCTGTTCTCTAGGACTTGAAAAATTAATTTACCCATCATT
>NW_006439717.1:5935476-5942695 GCF_000325575.1 Pteropus alecto
CAAGTAGATAAAAAAAAATTCTAATTAAAATATCTTAGGCTATTTTAGATGTTTATTTGATATTAGAAAGGTGGTCAGCTATCATAAAGTATTTCTCTTCATCACAAAAACTCCATATATTAAGGATTTACACAATCCAGGGGAAAAAAATCTAGCAACTTTTTTTTTTTGCCTGACCAATATTCTAAAAAGGATCTCCAAAATCTTGACTAGAGGTGTCATACTCTGCAATGAAATGCTTGAGTTCTTCAACACATCGCTCACCTATTTCATGTAAATTCTGTCTCAATGCAAACTGTATGGACTTTTCTAATGAAGGATCTTTTTCAATCAGCATCTTCACAACCATCCCGAAAGTTTCACAGTCTTGTCGGTAAACCTAGAACGGTGAAATATACTGTGGTTAGCTCAAAGTTAAAATAATTAGCCAAAGACTGAGCTAATTCTGTTGCAGAATTATGATGCTAAAGTCCAAAAGTTAAACATAATAATATAGCTGAACTTGTGTCGGCCCTGAGAAGTCACTACTGCCAAAGGCTATTTAAACCTCTATCTTTGAGATTTACTGGCAACTTAAATGAAGAGAAAAACACTGACATACCACATCACTGAGTGTAGAAGTTAGGCATGGCATCTGTCAGCATAAGGCGGTCAACAGAAAAGACATCAGACTAGAGATGAGAAGAACTAGGAACAAAGACTGGCTAGGTAAGGCACATTAATGGCTTGATTCATTTACTTGGTTAGAAGAAAAAAGTTTCTAAGCCCCTGACTTCAGATTATTTGTTTGAATCATGACCAGATGACGAATTCAAAATTCTGTTTAGTATACTACAAACAACTTTAAGAATGCCAAAAGTATCTATTTGAAAAAACTTTTCGAGTTATAAATATTTAACCATAATTAAAGTCACCAAGGCAGAGTTAAGATCAAAACAGTATGTTTTACACACATGGTTGTGCAAGTATGTGTATACACACATGTGTATAGATAAATACACACATATATACATATACACATGGCATGGCATATATTTTCTACCTACCTCAATGTTTATATTTTGCTATATTACTTTAATATGTATATATAATTTTTATCAGTGGCAATAATTGGATGCTATTTCCTGTCCAAAAACTGCTAAGCTTTCTCCACACTATTAAGGAAATGTCATTCCCTTAATTTGTAGTCACAAAATACATTTTAAATATCTATGCTATTTTTCATACTTTATAACATGTATTTAAAGAAAAATTACAGTTAAGTCTCCATGAAAACTGAATGAAATACAAATTATCTGGTTTAAAAAAAACTGTTAAATTAATTTTAACTATTGTAAATTTAACAAAAACAACATTTATTCTCTGAAAAAAGATTTTGTTCATTTTGAAAACTTTAGAAAGGAGTGATCTGAGACATTGCTTGGCTTATGATAGTGTTTATTCCTCAAATGGTCACTGTGTTGTGGTGGTTGCTGTTGTACTTTTTTAAATGTCTGCAATATTTTATTGACTCCATAAAAATAGCTATTTAAAGAATATTTAATTTTGACTCTCAGTACTAGGTTGCTAAATTATACTAAATCTAATGTACTTGCTCTTGAAAACCATTCACAAGCCTAGAAAAAATTAAAAGGTTAAGTTCTTCATATTAAAAAACATAAAAATTAAAATAAAGCCTTTAGCTGCCTTTTCCAACTCAGTGCGCGTGCACACACACACAAACACACACACACACGTGAGTTTTTCTAAATAGTGATGAAATTTATAAGTCGTTAAGTTTAATTCAGCTATTTAAACCGAACATTTATTCCAGTTTATACTAAGGTTTGCATATCCCAGAACTGATAATACTACCCTAATAAACCAACACAGAAAACAGTATACCATTCACATGATACTATATATGATGTCAAAGCAACAGAGCACATTAATTGGCCTAACAACACATAGTACCTGAGTCAAGCCAATGTAGACCCCATGGGGGAAAGTCAGAACCATGATGTTTCACAGTCTTAGTGGAGGTAAATTCCTTACCAAACCAGTCAGCCCACATAATAACAGCATTCTAACACCAACCACAGGCCTCAGCACACCACTTTGTGGGTGGCCTAAATTTTATAGGCTTCTTTATAACAGATGTACTAGATGTGGATAATGTTACACTGTGAATTAACCTGCAAATTCTTTAATGCATATTTGCTGTTTTGCCTAAACTGTAACTCTTCATTTAGCATATTTACAGAACATAAATGTACTATAGGTTTGCATATCAAAAGTAAAACCGTATTAAAATATGTTCATATATTTATTTAAATTGTAAACTACTACCACTCTGGAGACAAGATAATACAAGCATTTAAAGACTGTGTTTTATTTTTTAATTGTAAGTCCTTTTTGAATTATTCATTGAAATAGACAAATTTTGTATTAGTTGACAAGAACAACCAGAACTGCCCAAAGCAATATAATTCTCTACTACAGGGTAAATTTTCTAAAAAGACTGCTTAAAATGCAGTCTGGTTGGGCATTAGACAGGAAATAATTAGTTTTTTGTTAAAGGAAGAACCACACCCTCCAACATTTTATAAATAAAATTCACAACTGTCAGAAACCTATTTCCGAAATCTGTTCCACAGTAAATTCAATCCCAAACAGGAAGGGTGTAGTTATCTGTAGGAGTTTGTTTGCTTATGGCCTCTAGCTGGAAATGCATTAATAATTTTCAGATTTGATATCTACAGGCCACACAGGAAGATTTTTTTGCTGTTGCTTTTTCCCCTGATTGGACCTCATCAAAATGGGAAACAGGTTAAAGTTTGGGTGGGGTTCACATAACCTGCATAGAAACATAGTTAAATTTGCCAGTGTAATAAAAACATTATACAAATGTGGTTTCACACAGTCCTTAATTATACTAGCCTGTGTTAATAGTTAAATTCTCATAAAATACTTCTAGGAATAAAGGAACATGATAAACTACCAAGGCTTTTTACTATAAATTATGTTGTCCGGTGACTGGAAGAAGAGTATCTGGCAAAACAAACTCCTCAATGCAAGTTTGTTCTATCTAGAAATGTTTGTTATGACATAAAACGCCTCTAAAATGTATATTATTTTAGTCCTTACACCTCTGATCCCATGAAGAAAACAAAAATTAAGGAGACACGAGTTGTTAGAATTTCATTTCAGACTAACCATCTTTAGCATAAGCATTACAGTTCTGTAAGGGCAAGCAGTTTGGTACAGTGGTAGAGATTACCACTGTACAAATTTTGTATTAGTTGACAAGAACAACCAGAACTGCCCAAAGCAATATAATTCTCTACTACAGGGTAAATTTTCTAAAAAGACTGCTTAAAATGCACTGGTTTCTTAAAAAGATTGCTTAAAATGCACTGCTTAAAATGCAGAGCTGTGCTGTCTAATATAGTAGCCACTAGCCACAGGAGGCTACTTAAATTTAAGTATATATGTATATCTTAATATTAAATTTATATTAATATTAGGAGGTAATTGGTTAACTACTAAAGTCAGACACGCACACAGCCTTAAAAGGCTGGGGAATCAAATAACGATTATTTTCTCTACTGTTGATGCCTCGTCATTCCATATAATTTCCTTGGCCTAAACTCATTTGGTTCAAATGCTACATGTCCTGTTTCAGTAGGGTCACACCCTCGCAGGAATAGGTAAGCACAGACTTAAATTAACAAAGCATAAATGAGATGTTTAGATGTAGGAGGTAGCAGGAAAGCTAGAAAGAGCAGAGCAGTGGTTCACGAGCAGGCTTATTGAGACTGAGTTCAAATCCTGACCCTACTACTGTGGTAGGCCAAATAATGCCCTGTACCCCACACCCAGATGTCTATATCCTAACCTCCTGGAACCTCTGAATATGTTACATGATGTGGAATAAGTGACTACAAATACGACTATGTAAAGGCTTTTGAGATGAGGAGCTTATCCTGGATTATCCAGGTAGGGAAAATGTAATCAAGAGAGTCCTTTAAAAAGGAATGTAGGAAGATCAGAAAAAAAGAGGAAATGTGACCACAGAAACAGAGGTCAAATGATGAGCTTTAAAGATGGAGGAAGGAACTACCAGCCAAGGAATGCAGCTGCCTGTAGAAAATGGAAAGGGCAAAGAAACGATTCTCCCTCAGCACTTACGGAGGAAGTGCAGCCCGACAAACACCATGGCTTGGGCCTGGTGAAACCAATTCAAATTTGACACATTCTTCTCAAGCTCACATGGAACAATCATCAGGACCAACGACATTCTGGGCCACAGAACACACTTTAACAAATTTAAAAAACAGAAATCATACAAAATATGCTCTCAGACTACAGCGGAATTAAATTAGAAATCAACAGAAAGATAGGTAGACAATCTCCAAATATTTGGAGATTAAACAACACACTTTTAAATAACACATAGATCAAAGAAAGAGTCTCAAGGGAAATTTAAAACTATTTTGAACTAAATGAAAGTATAATTTATCAAAATTTGTGAGATGCATCAAAAGCAGTGCTTAGACAGAAATATATAGCATTAAGTGCACATAGAAAAAATAAAGATAAAGTTATAATCTAAGCTAGAAAACTAGAAAAAGCAAAATAGATGCTAAGTATGCAGATGAAGAAAATAAAAATTAGAGCAGAAAGCAATGAAATTGAAAACAGGAAATTAGAAAAATCACTAAGCCAAAAGCTGGTTCTTTGAAAAGATAAAAAAAAAAAAACATTGATAAACTTCTTGTAACGTTAACCAAGAGAAAAAGAGAGTAGACACAAATTATTAATATCAAATTTAAACAAGGGTCATCACTACTGACTTCATTGACATTAAAAAGATAATAAAGGAATGTTATGAATAACTCTATGCCTGCTAATTTGATAACTTAGATGAAATGTACCAATTCTTTGAAAGGCAGTCTACCAAAACCGAAGCAAAGAGAAACAGATAATCTGATTAGGCCTGTATCTATGAAAGAAATTGAATCAATAATTAATAACCTTCCAAAACAGAAAGCTGTAGGCCCAAATGATTTCACTGATGAATTCTACCAAACATTTAAGGAAGAAATTATACGAATTCTCAAAAATCACTTCTAGTAAACAGAAGCAGAGGGAACATTTCCTAATGTTCTATGAGGCCAGCATTAGCCTATTATCAAAAACAGACAAAGACTTACAAGGAAGGAAAATTGCAAACCAATCTCTCTCATAAACATAGATGCCAAAAAATCTTCAAAAAAATATTAGTGAATCCAACAATGTATTATTAATAAAAAGAATTATGTACTACAACCAAATGGGATTTATTCCAGGTATGCAAGGCTGGTTCAACATTTGAAAATCAATTAATGTAATCCATCACATCAGCTAAAAAGTCCCAGCAAGTAATTTTGTGGATAATGACAAACTGATTCTAATGTTTATATGGAAAAGAAAAGAACCAGGATAGTCAACATAACACTGAAGAATAAAAACAAAGCCAGAGAACTTACACTACTCAGCTTGCTGTAAAGCCAAAGTAATCAAGACTGTATGGTACTGTCAAAAGAAGAGATCAGTGGTACAGAAAAAAGAGCCCAGAAACAGACTCATACATATATAATCAACTGACCTTTAACAAAGGAGCAAAAGCAATTCAATGAAGAAAGAATAGTCTTCAACAAATGGTGCTGGAAAAACTGGACATTCAAAACATTCAAGATTATCTAGATGCCAATCACATATTTCACAAAAATTAAATCAAACTGTATCCCGGACTTAAATGTAAAATACAAAACTATAATACTTCTAGACGATAAAAGGAATAATCTAGGTGATAACACCAAAAGCACAATTAAAAAAAAAAGGTACTAAGCTAGATTTCATTAAAATTAAAACTTATGCTCTGCAGAACACTGTTAAGACAAGCTACAGAATAGGAGCAATCTCTGCAAAATATACCTGACAAAGTATTGGTAACCAAAATATACAAAGAACTCTTAAAACTTGAAAATAAGAAAACGATATGATTCAAAAACAGGCAAAAGATCTGAACAGACAACTCACCATATTCGACTCATATGTTGAATAGCTTTCATATGCTTATCTGGATGGCAAATAAGTATATGAAAGCTATTCAACATATGTCATTAGGTTATAAAAATTAAAACAATGATGAGATACCACTATACACTTATTAAAATTGTTAAAATCCAAAAAATGAACTCTTATTTCTAGTGAGAATGTGGAACAAACGGAACTCTCATGCATTGCTGGTGGGAGTGCAAATGATATTGGCCACCTTGGTAGACAATTAAGCAGTTTCTTAAAAAGCTAAACATAGTCTTACCATATTCTCTGGCAATCATGCTCTCAGATATTTACCCAAATGAGTGAAAAACTGTACCAACATAGAAACCTGTACACAAATGTTTAGAGCAGCTTTATTCACAATTGCCAAAAAGTAGGAGCATCCAATATAGCCTTCAATAGGTGAATGGATATTGTGCATATATCCATACAGTGGAATATTTTTTGGTGATAAAAAAGAATAAGTTATCAAGCCATAAAAAAGGATATGGAGGAACCTTAAATGCTCATTGTTAAGTGAAAGAAGCCAGTCTGCAAAGGCTATCCAATGCATGAATCCAATTATATGACATTCTGGAAAAGGCAAAACTAGAGAGACAATAAAAAGACCAGTGTTTGCAGGGGAAGAGAGAGGGATACACAGGTGAAGCACAAAGCATTTCTAGGGTAATGAAACTATTCTGTATGATATTGAATGATACTTTTTTAATTTGTCAAAATCCACAGACTTATGTGACACAAAGAATGAATTCTAGGGATTTCAGTTAATAATAATGTATGAGCACTGGTTCATCAATCACAACATATGTATCACAGCAATGTAAAACATTAATGATAGGGGAAACTCTATGGAGAGAAGGGGTATACAAGAGCTCTCTGTACTTTCTTGCAATATTTCTGTAAACCTAAAAATGCTCTATTAAAAAAAAGAATCACACAGAGGAGTGGCTCCATAGCATAGTGGTTAGCACGTCTGCTTTACACAAAGAAGGTCCTGGGTTCCCACCCAAGGTGGAACCACAGACCATACCCCAGGTGCACCAGGCCCCAGGTGCTGGCTGCGAGCATTCAGAGATACAGTTCTTAAGGGGAAACGGCAACATTCGTAGGTCAGGGGTGGAACTGGGGTGGT
>NW_006439717.1:5942740-5948925 GCF_000325575.1 Pteropus alecto
AAAAAAGGGGGAAAGTTATTTGCCCTTTGTGGCTGTTTCAGTACCTATAGAACTAACTATCCTGTTACAAGGATTAAGTAAGATAATAAAGAGCACTCGCAATACTGTTTGCTCTCTAGGAGGCCCCCAATATATGTTAGATACAGTGATGCTGATGATGGAACGAAGAAAAACTGCTGTGACTTTGTCTAGAGCAGGATGTATTAGAAAATCATGTTAGAACTGATTCTTTTATATATATATATATATATTTAACATCTAATTTTGACATTGAAGATTATAAAGTTTTATCATTAGTGCTTTTATTTTGGTTCTTGTTTTACCTCTAGTTGTCCTTCACTTTCTGACATTAATCACGTACACATTTAAAAAAATATGATGGCCACATTTGCAATTTCAAGAACTGATTCTTTAAACATAAGAAGTTCACTCTAGGGAAACATGGAGGAGAAAAAGGAAATGGCACTTTTGGGAATTCAGTGAGCTTGGCATAGCTAAAGCATAGGGTATGTTCACCCTCAAAGTAGATCATAAAGAGCTATCTTTCAAGAACTTTAGACTTCAACCTATAAATTAGCAATTAGCAAATGGGAAAAGAGCTACAAGAAAGAAAGTGGATCCTTTCAATGCATCAGGGAGAAAAAATGGTTAGGATTCCATGCTCTGAGCTCCTGAGAGCAGGGACAATGAACATGACAAGATGTGTTAAAGATGAGGTTAAAGGCTTTATAAGTAATTAAGAAACAATATGGAAATGATAATGTAAAGAATGATAATGGGAAGTTTTTAATTTATTTTAAGGAGGAAGGTAATGAGAAAGGGAGATAATTTTAGTACCTAATTTGTATTTGAGGCGCCCATCAAAAGAAAGTTGGTAGAGTATAGACTTCGGGAGAAGGAAACAGAAGAGAGAGGGAAGAGGGAAGGAGCAGAAGGGGAGAGAGAGAGCTTATGATCTTTAGCACTGATGCCAGCTGAGGCCATGGGAGTTCCTTGAAGACGCAGGTAAGTTCTTTTTAGCCCCAGTATCTGATACACAGTAGATATTCACTAACGTTGCATGAACAGCTAAAGTCAGCTCCGAAAGAATGGTAATAAAAGATCAAAAGGCAGCTAAGAGTAGACATCTAAAAACATCAGTATCAGCCACAGAAGAAACAATAAGGAAGACTAAAGACTAGGAGAGAATGAAGACACAGATGTCAAGGAAAAAGGTTTTAAAATAGGATATAGTCAATCAAATGCCAAAGAAAGATTAAAAAAGCTGACAAACAAAACGATTAGATTTGGCTATGAAAGGGTAACTGGTTAACTGCAAGAGTAATTTATTGGGATGGTGGAGATTATAGAGCTGTGCTGTCTAATACAGAAGTAGCCATTAGCCATATGCAACTATTTAAATTTTAATTAATTAAATTAAAATTCAGTTCCTCAGTCGCACTATCCCTACTTCAAATACTTGTGGCTTCTATACTGGACAGTGCAAATATAAAACATTTCTATTGTCTCAGAAAATTTCATCAAGCAGTGTTGTTAAAGAGGATTGAGGAGAGAAAAAAGGGTGAAGACTTAGTGATAAGTGTTGACCTGGTATATTAAATAATATATACATACATATACATTTGCAATTATTTTACCATTAAAGTGGAAATAAAAGCTCACCACTTGTAAAGGAGCATTGTGAAATATAATTAGTATCTGTGAAATGTTCTACAATCTTTTCGTGAAATGTACATAAAAAATATAAGTTAAAATAAGTAACTCCAATTGAGAATTAATATACAAGGAAATATTCATAATGTCTCATGTGTTGATGAGGTCGGGGGAAAAGTGACAGCATATTGATGTTAAATACTGGAGACAAATTTAAACCCTTTAATTTGCATCTGTAGTAATGTAAAAGGTGTCAAAGCTATTATAATTTATGTTGCTCCTTGTGTTATATTAATAGAAAAAAAAATCTTTGAAATGTCCTCCTCAAAGCTGCAGTCCCACTGGCTCTAACAGCACAGATCCTAAGAACACTGGTAGTTGCTAAGGAATGCATTATGAGCACATGGATTAGATCTCAATTGCCTATGTTCAAGAGGTGAGTACAAATATTACAGCCCCATAAAAAAGTAAGTCCAAAATTAATGATAAAGTAGATAAATGCTAAAAAAAAGAAACCTTTAACAATCAATGTTTATAGAATTTTCATCTATAAATGATCAACTTATAAATTTATAGGATTCAAAGGTTAATATTTAAATGATTTTTTAATCTTTCCAGCCTACTAGTTCTTTCAAAAATCATAATACACTAAATAGACAAAAATAAATAAAATAATTCCAAAGAGTCTACAGAATTTTTTCACTGATGTCAAAAGCAGGTCCCACAGAGATCAAATACAGGAACTAGACAAATCACAAATTAATACCAAGTGAAAAAAGTTACAAAAGAAATATGTAGAGACACCATTAATGTATTTTTTTTTTAAGTCTATTTCTTTTAGGGACACACACACACACAAACATACAGAAAAATGACAACTCTGAGAAGGGAGGGAGCCAGCAGGGATCTGTGAGGGGTTGTAGCTATATCTGTAATATTTTATCTCTTTAAAAAGAGGGGGAAAAGCCACAAATATTGATCTACAGTTAATGGCATACATGCTCAAGCACTTAGGAGTGAAGTATAATGAGATCTGCAATATACTTTACTAAGCATCAAAAAATATAATGAATTAACGGGCGAATAAAGAAATAGATATGTGACAAAGCAAATAAAATAAAATGGTAATTATAGAATCTAAGTGATGAATATATAGATGTGCACTGTATAATTCCTAATGTTTGAAATTTTTCACAATAAAATGCTAAGTGAAGAGATCTAAAGCAAAGTAATGTCCAATGGTAAGCATATGGGTCTGATCATCTCAGCTTACAAATGAAGATGGCTCTCTGTTTTGCTTGGACTCTGGGGTTGAGAATTACAAATATTATTCAGATATTCATAAATCTGTAAATGCAGATATACAGTTGAATGAAAGACACTTGTGCCTGCCAGACAACTAGAACTCATACGTGCAAGGCACTAGATTGGGTCAGTAATATAGCACCCTGCTCAAAGAAATCTGATTCTAGTAAAAAGAGTAAAACATTTAAGATAACCATAAGACAAACTAGAATACAGTAAATGCCACAGAGAAATACCAAGTATTAATAATAATTCCAAAGAAAAGATAATGAATGGTGTGGGAGGGGATTAAAAGCACTGAGAATGTTGGCTATTCTAGGCAACTTGGAAGCTTGCAAACAAAAAATAGCATAGTATGTTTAAAGAACAAATCTGGAATATAAGAAGTTTTGGAAAAGATGGCTAATGGATAGCCCAAAATCAAAATGGAGTTAGATATAAACAAGTTGGACTTAAATAACTTATGGTTGGAATTATGGTTTAACTCCTCTTTGGACTTAAAATAATTTGTTACACTGTACACATTTTTTTTCTCATTCATCAATGAACCACTGAAGATTATTGATTAGAGAAAAACTAATGTATTTATTACTCAATATCCCCCTCAAATCTGATTCAGTAGGCTAGGGAAAATAATTTTGTGTTTCAAGTCAGTTGCTGATTTGAGGGAAAAAACTTCTAAGATTTGAAACATATAAAAAGGCTAAATCTAAAGAAATATAGTCATAATAAAGACAAAAGGCAATTAAATACATTATAAAATAAGTTTTAAAATTCTATGTGCTTAGAAAATGATTAACAATAAATATTTTGTAAAATGACAAAATTTTCCATGTGGCTTTTAATATTTTCATGTCCCAGAACAATAAAAATCCTTTAATAAAGGCAGGGAGAGGAAGGCTTAATTTAGATATTTTCTCAAGTTAATTTCTAAAACATTTATCACCATGAAACAGATCATAGGTTGAAATGGCAAGCCAGCTGTTTAAAATATATTTATCACTTAGAATGTATTTCCTTTGATTAAAAAAAAAAATTAAGGTAAAATTTTTTATGTGTATATTGAACTGATTTTTTTTTATATATAGCTATGTGTTATAAAAGATATTATTATATTGGGTGAGAAACTTGATGAAGATAAGGAGTATACAAGTAAAAGAATCATCTAACATACAGTTTAAGTAAGAGTTATCCAAAGAGAATTTATTTTAATTAAGATTACTTCCAAATAAATTTTGATAAATAAATATATTTTAAATTGCTCTTGAGGTAGTCCAATGCCCAAATGTTTTAACGCTAATATTCAGATTAAGCAAGAAGCAGCTTCAAGACCCACCCCTTCTTTTTCCTCCTGGTTCATCTCTCGAAACAGAGGTTAGAAAGAATCCAATATTAAGGTTGCTTTAACCTTATGAAGATACGGAAGAATGGTTCAGAACCTAAAAATATTAACAGTTACTAGGCCCAATCAGTGAATCCTCAAGGGAGGGCTCTCTACACAGGACAAATTCTAGGAAAATGGGCAAGAATTCTAAATAAAGGTCTCTATGACTAGATGTGGTTACGAATACAATTCTAAAGAGTTTTTGTTTGTTTAAACATAACAGCATTTAGAAATTATTGGCATATAAAAACATTAAGTCATTAACAACATTTTCATATAGGCTTTCACATTATTTTATGTACCAGGAATCCTCATAAGTACTCTGGAAGTACTATCCTCATTTTATAAAAATAATGAAGCAGAGAGATTAAAGGGAGTTAGTTATAAGAAGTACAATTAACATTCGCAGCCTAGGTTTCTAATTAACTAACCCTTTACCATACTGCTGCTAACGCATGAGAATTATATAACTCCAAAACAGAAATAAAGCCACAACTGAGAATAAACCATTGACAAAGATAATTAATCTCCTTGGTTTTGAAGAGTGGTGTAAAGAGAGGGACCTGTAAGGTGGGTCATCAGATCATGATTCGTAACTATCATAAGGCAATGAAACATTATTTGTGTATGTGTTCTTGATGTCTAATACTTTAAGTCATGTCCCTAGTGAAATCTGAAACTTGGATTATTTTTCCATACAACTTCAGAGATGCCACTAAGATAAATTTATGAAAAATAAACAAGTCAGATCAGCCATATTTGCCATGCTGGGAAAAGCATTACTGTTCTATAAACTATTTATGCTGTGGGTGGTTAAAGAGCATTTTATGGTTGAAATGGAACATTTTCAATGAGTTTTGCAACAGAGGATAGTTCTTTTTCAGCTTTCTTTTGCTAGGTGATTCAGTGAACCACTCTATCATCCCATTTCTTTCACCATTAAAACTCTGTATTGTAAAGTTCATTTTAGAAGAAATCACTTTTTCCTGCTATGAAATTTCTCCAAGTCTCTCACTAAAAAATTAAGTCATAGTTTCAGTATAAGTGTGCCGTTGTGCTTTTTCTTTTTCTCTGTTTTCAGTAACATCAGATAATAAATTTTTCCAAGTATTATAATTTAGAAAATCTTTCATTTTTGTTTCAGTATCAAGGTATTGTGAATTTTCATCTTAAAATAAAGAAGTCCTTAGTAATGCAATGGTTTTGGGAGACTTAAAATGTATGCCAAAGTCTCTTTTTAGTGAGAGTGATAGGAGTGGGGGCTGCCAGTGAAGGGGTAGGAAACACTAATGGTGGTCAGGATTAACTGTAATTCCAGTATACAGGCAGCTTCTGCAGTCTGTGCTTAACTGTGCTTTCCCACCTCCCCCTACCACCCTGGCAACTATATTTACATTATATGCCAATTTAAAACTACATATTTATAGGAGATAGAATTTAAGGAATTCTGGTGATAAAGATGAATCCCAAGGTTTAACAGATTATGAATCAAGTATATGACATTAACAATGCCAAGGAATACAGGGAAAGTAGATAGCAAACAGGTAGGGAGGGAGGCATGAGGAGAAAGAAAGGAAAGTAAGGAGGAAGAGAAACTGCCTAATATCCACCTAGTTCTAAATCTGATTTCTGCCTGTTTCATGAGAAGTCCCCACAAGCTTTCAATACTTTCTCTTTACTTGCTAAAGGTAACTTGAAACCAAAAGGAACTTTCTCTGGATACCTCCTAGCATGACAGCCTGCTAAATGGGCTAGGGTGGCGATCTGGGAGCAGAAGAGTCCTGTGCAATTACATCTGCACTGCAACATATCTGCTCGTCACCAGTACTTTAACATTGGCAGG
>NW_006439717.1:5948946-5959526 GCF_000325575.1 Pteropus alecto
AATTGCAAATCCATCAAAAGTGCTTTACAGAGCTTTATCCAACAAAGTTAAAGACAGGCTATACTGTTTCATGTTAAAAGTTAACAATTACCAATCCTTGAAGTTTCCATTGAAAATAAAGCTTCTGTTGCTCCTACTAAAAAAAAGCAATGTATTTGCTTTCAGCTCATCATATGTAAAGGTAAGAAATAGAATATTATAAACCTACTTCTACTAAAGAAAGGCTTTTCAATTAGATACATATAATAACACAATGAACACTGCTAAGATGTGTTTTTTCCCTCCAGAAGAAAGGAATTATTCATAACTAACACAAATAGCATAGATTCATTTTAAAAACAGGAACTCCAGATTCAGGTATCTTCAAAGTAGGTTAAAATTAATACTTAATTATTTTACTTTTATCTCTGAAAGCATCACATACATTAGGAAAAGTCCATAAATCCCATTACATATGAACAAAGACATTATTTTCAAGGTCTATCTGCAGATATTTTCTAGTCTATACTTTTAATAGCAAAATTTATAGGGTAATGGATATATGATTTTAAATGAATCTTGATCTGTCCACTTGACATTACAAATAAAACGAATGACTTCTCAAATGATACTGAAGTTCTTTGCAAGAATCAGAGACAAAGGAAGCAGTCCGAAATTGAAGAATACAATAAGATGAAGAATATATGAGAGGGAATCAACAAAGTGGAGGAAACAGAGGTTCGAATCACCAATACAGTGGATGAGATAGCAGAGGACACCCAATCAGAATGGCAACAAGAAAAAAAGAATCCAAAACCGTGAAGATAATTTAAGGAGCCTATGGGACAAGATCAAATGTAACAATATTTGCATCATAGGGGTACCAGAAGAAGAAAGCAAAAAGAAAGCATTATATATGCTGCCTTTAAGAGACTCATTTCGGATTAAAAGACACAGACTAAAAGTAAGGGAGTGGAAAAATATTTCATGATGGACCTAGAGGGTATTGTGCTGAATGGAATAAGTCAGATAGAGAAAGACAAATGCCACATGATTTCATGTACATGTGCAGTCTAAAGAACAAAATAAACAACAAAAACGAAAACAAGATCACAGATACAGAAAACATTTTGAGGTTACCAGATCAGAGCGGGGTTGAGGGGGTAGGTGAAAAGTGGGGAGAGGATTAAGAAGTAAAAATGGATAGTTACAAAACAGTCATAGAGATATCAAATATAGCATAAGGAATATAGTCAACAATATTATAATAAATATGTAATAAATAAACAAGATTTATTGGGGTGATGACTTTGTGAATTATATAGATCTCTAATCACTATGCTGTACAACTGAAACTAATATATTATTGTATACCAACTATAATTTTAAAAACTCATTGTAAAGACAAGCAACTGTCTATTTCAATAAAAACACACACACAGAATCAGAGTCATACTTATAATAATACTGTGCGCACATGTGCGCTAAAATCACAGTGCTGTCATCATTATATCAACCAGTTACACTGCTACTTCCATTTTACACTCAAGATAAGCACCAGGTATTGATCACTAAGGATGATGTTATTAAATTTTAGTAAATGAAGATATAAATCTGGTCCTCAAAAACCCTTTTTGAAGAAAGAATTTAGCTATGGCCAAGGATATAAGGCAAGAATCCAGTTAAATGCAAATTTTTGGTAATGTTTGCAGGCAGTTTTGGGTAAACTAAAATACAACTAAATACTTCTATTTGAAATTATGAGGGCAAAAATGATATAACTATGAAATTCTACTGGAACTCTGAAGGTCTAATGAACCGTACCACATGTAATTTCAATATGCAGTGTATTTAATTGAGTGGTTTCTTTTTTCTAATTTGAGTTATTGGTTTAAAAGTTTATATTTTTAAATTTCTAACTTTTTTTGGTTGGCAAAATTTAGTAATTTAGTTGACTACAATGATCAGTATATTTTAAGTAAGAATAACAGAGAAAACCAGAAACAAAATCTCTGTTTGGATTAAAAACACTGGACATTGAATTGGTTCAGATAAAATAAAGGTCAAAAGGCTGACCACCTTACTACAAGAGCCAAAATAAACAGCAGACTGTGGCTTCCCCTTTAACCTTCCTTCTTGTACAATTACCATGTGCTCACATAGATATGACATAGACAGAAAATTTTCATATAAACACATCCTGGAAAAATGCATTAAACCATTCCTCTCTTCATACATATTTTTAGTGTCCTATGTCAATAAAAAGCATAAATACCAAAATGTGGCTTCATTCTCTGAGAGTTCAGTGTGCTTCATGTTATAGTTATTTAAAACTTCAGAAATTAATATTTATGGTTAGAACATATTTCCTAAGCAAACACAAAATCATTCATAAAACTGTTACTATTTACACACTTTCAAAGGTATCAGAGTGCTGAAATCTGACGTTGTACACCTCCTTATTTCTTGGTTTTGCTATTTCTATTGTCACAGTACTAGTGTGGACCTAACCAATTCACCTTGCTGTAACACAGTAGCCTTCTTTCTAATTGTTTTGCTTCTAGTCTTTTTATTCTAATCTTTTCCATTCAGAGGACATTATTCTAAAGATGGAAAAACCCTTCTCAGAACACTGCTGCTCTGGCTCCTAACATCTGACTCAGTTAAATTCTTTGACAAAATCTCAGCTACTAAAAATCTCATCACCCACCAAAATATCACCCACCATACATTTTTCAGTATTTTACCTGCTCTCTATGCCATCTGCATTCTCTTGTTTGCTAGTGCTACTTTAATTTCTTCAAAATTTTATTCAAGTTATCTTTCACCAAGTTTTTTCAGATCAATTTTTCCAGTTTACTCTAAGTATTTAAGAAATGTGTTTCTTTCTGCCCACCTATCTCCTTCATTATACTCAGGGCAAATCCAATTTCTTTTGCTTCCTTTGTAACTGTCTCTCATTAAGTATAAGGCTGGGAACAAAATGGATCTTTAATTATCTTTGATTAATTTAAAAGCTTGAAATCATACATTCTGCCTTGGCTCAAACTTTAATTAGACATTTTGTGGCCATCCTATCCAATTGATCACTTATGCAAATTCTTTGAGATTAGTAAATGAATTTGTTCACAGAGGCCGCCAATAATATTGTTCCCTTATCAAGTAAAGATCATAATTAAATTTTTAATTGATTTAGCATTACAAGGAAGGTGAAGTATACAAACTAATGTTCTGAAATCAAGTGGGGAAGTTTACATTATAAATTCATTTCAAAATAGTGAAAAACCTTGAAAAATATTATTCTATTATTTTGTGAGAATCAAATCTAAAGAGTCAAGATAAGTTCTGGTCTAAAGTGGTTTTTTCCTCATAAAATAATCATATTGTAGGAAGAGAATAAAATTCAATTAGAAATACTCTGCTTCCTTGTACACTCATAGTTTTCACTACTAAAACTAAACAGCAAGAGAGAAAGAAATTTTTATAAAGACTATTACACAAAGAGACAAGTTACAAAATATCTAAGAACATATTCATATAGTCTTGCAAAAAATAAACAAAAAAAAACAAAAACAAAAAAACAACAAACATGCATACTCACAATCAAAAGCAAACCCAAAACCAAAACAAAATTGGACCAGAAATGGTCCCATTCAAGATGACACTATTTGAGAAGTCAAAAGAATTGCACATTACTAAGATAAAGCAATAATTAAAATGTAAATAAAACAAAAGAAAAAATTCCAGTTCTGCCTTTGTCTCTATTGTGTAGGTGTGACAGGAAAGCTGTAAAATTTTTCCTCAAACACTGAATCATCACCAATGATTCAAGCCAGTATTTATCCCATGTAGCTCTATAGTGTATTGTAGCAGCTGCATTCTGTATTCTATTTTTTAATGGCATTTAAGTTATTTCAGTTTTAGAGACAAAAGAAGCCACGTTAAATAGGACAACCAAAATACAACTTTAAAAGTCAGATTTTGACTATAATGTCCTATATTTGTTTTAAAAAATATACCATTTTTCTCATGTTCTGAACACATTCAAAACTATCTACATAGAAATCAGATTAAACTGTTTTCTTAGCCTTCAAGTCATCATATGTGGATATAATTACACAGTAAAAGTTTTAAACTCAAATCCTATGCACAATAAAAAATCAATTTGTTATGAGCTTGAATCACCATTCACATCCACAGGTATGTCAAAAAAGAAAGGAGAAATGTAAAAAATTACGAGAGGTATAATGTATTATTTTCCTTCTACAAAAGAAGTAATTTCTCATTTATACTGAACAACATAAATGCAATTTAAATATAATTCAATCTTCAAAACTGCAAATAAAAGAAAAAAACACCTTAGTCTTCAACTCTTTTTAAAAATTCCCACAGATGCAATTACTATAGAAAGGTAGGATCATAAGCATTTTAAGTGTCCTGTTTTATTTTGTCTTACCTTTTAAAATATGTATAAAAGGGGCGGGAGGGGAATATGGCAGAGTGATGGAGACCATGGATTTTACGGTCACGGAGTCCCTAGGTTTGGGTTGCTGTGTGACCCTGGGCACATACCTAATTTACTAACCCTTATTTGTAATGTGGGGATTGTAATAGTACTTTAGTGCACAGGGCTTTTGTGAGGATTAGGTGACAGAATAAACATGAAGTACTTAATACTCTGATACCATTCACTTAACATACATTTGAGGGTCTATTAGTCAACGAATATTTGGGGCTCTACTATGCGCAAACAAGTGGTAAACAAAAAAACATATTGTCCCTATCCTCAGGAAGCTTTCTTTCTCTTTGTTGGAAAGATATATAATAAAATGTATGAAAACACGTAAATATGTGTTAATTGTGGGAAGTGTTATAAAGGAAATAAAGTAGACTCAGTGATAGAGGAATTACTTTGACTGAAGGAGTAGGGTAAGGAAATGTTTTAGTGAAAGGGTAACATTTAGTAGAGGCCTGAAAGATAGGAGGAAGCCAGAGAGAGCATTCCAGGCAGAACTAATAGCATCAACAAAGGCTACCAAGAAGAGGAGAATAGCTAGTCCTATTGAGAGGCTGGTGTGACTGTAACATAGTGAACCACAAAGGTAATAATATATAAGGAATCTGGAGAGAGAGATAACAGACAGAACCAAGAGATAGCTACAGCCATGGTAAAAACTTCGGATTTTTATTTTAAATATAATGGAAAGCCACTGGAGGGTTTCAAGCAGGAGAACCATTATATTGAACAGGGTTAGAAGTCAGGAAACAACCATAGCAACATTCCATTTGGCTAGGAATATCAAAATTTAAAGCATTCTTAAGGCACTGAAACTCACTTTTGTTCAAAAATACTATCGTTTGTTCTTTTAAAGTGGAAAATTCTAAAATACATTGGCCATTTCCTGCCTTAGGTAAAAAAAAGACAATTCAAAAACACTAAAAACTACTTTCTTCTTTTTCTCCCCTTTAACTGCATCATGATCAACAGCTATGCGGAGTTACAGATATAAATTTCACTTTCTCTTTAATTCTGAACTACACAATATGTAGCTGCTCAAAACCCTGGGCAACAGAACTAGTCAAATTTCCTGGCATATAAATAACTGAATTAAAGACTAAAAGAGACCAAGTTTGTGTCATTAATTTCTTCCCCTAATAAAATCACTTTCACCATCTAATCAGTAAGCATTTTTTGCTTATTTGGTAACATTTAAGGTGTTCTTCCTTGGTCAACTCTGGATAAAAAATCCGGTTTGCCTTTTCTGCTCTTACTCAAAGGATGCTGTGAAGTGTTGGAAAAAGTCCAAAACTGCGATTATTTGATCCATCATGAACTCTTTAATCTCTCTTGTTGACTTCCATATCAACATACACCATATGGGATATTCTAAGCCCTTTCCACACCCAATTCAGGAACTCCAACTGCTGATAGCACTCTCCCCTCCCTATCCCATTTCCCCTTACTCTTAGCAAAATTGCCTCTCTCCTAAACTTATCTCTTCCCACCTCAAAAATGGTGCCACTTTATTCTACTTTGCCCTAGTCCCAGAAAAAAGTTGCTCTAAATTTTCAAGATTAGTCCTTCTATCTGTGCTATTGATAGCCCTTCTTGCTTCATCAATTATTCGATCTGTTTTTTTATCCACAGTCTCTCTCATATTACACTTACCTTTTCACAAGTGGTCAAAAATATATAAGTAAATAAATAAATAGGTTGCTGGGTTCTATTTATTCTCCTGCCACACACTTGCATGTACTTGTTCTCCATTTCTGACTCCACTCATCTATTTCAGGCTCTCATTATTCCTCATCTGAAGAGTAGCCAAACATTTTTGTACAAACTAATCTTAAAAAAAAATCTCGATCCTTATTCTCACGTATTTGAAATTCATCTATAAACCATACTACCTATCAACAAAATCCACACTCTTTTTATCTAGCATTTAAAATCTTCGACAATCTGGCTCTAATCTACTTATCCTCAAAAAACTATCCTGGGCTTGCTATCTACTATCTTTTCTCTACCAACAAATTTCTATAAAATAAGTCTATAGTCACACCTTTTTCACACTACTGTAGTTTCTCATCTATTGCTGGGGGACTATGCCTTTTAACTTATGAGGTTTGTGCACTAACACTAAGTCGTTAATGCCAGAACTGAATTGCCATACACCAGTTGAGGTTGAAACGAAATACTTCCTTCTTAATTTGTATCATAATAAAACCATAATCATAAGAACAGAACTCTCCTGAGTTCTGTCAGGAGCATATTATCAGACTGGAAGGGGGTCATGGGAACCCTTAAATTTGTAGCCATTCAGTCAGAGGTACAGGTGGCCTGGAGACCCCCAAAGTGCAGAAGTCTGAAATAAAGGCAGTCTTGTTGGGGACCATGCCCTTAAACTTACGGGGTCTGCAGTAACTCTGGGTGGTTAGTTACAGAACTGAATTGCAGTACACCAGTTATGGTTAAAACAGAATACTTCCTTCCAAAGCCTTTCTACCAAATCAAGACAAAGTTCCTGAGCTTATTGTTCAAGATTATTCAAGATCCTTCAACTATACCACATTAAATAAAATTCTGTCAACATCTACTCTATGAAGTCATGGCAATAAATGCTGTGACTGAGGAGCAATTAAGAGATTAATAAACGATATGGGAGAGAGATTAAAAATATCCATGTAAGATATGGTTTCACCCAAACAAAGCTACTTGTAATTGTTGATTATTCCCTATAGTTCCCTATTTTCTATCTTACACTCATGTCATTCACCCCATCTAGAACCTTTTACCCACTATCTGAACCTAGGAGATCTGTACATGAATTTTCATGGTCCAAGCAAATGTCACTTCCAAAATAAAGCTTCGTTAGTCCTAACGCAGTTTCAAGGTAAACGAGCATAAGAGAAAGCAATAAATAAGGAGTAGTTACATTTCTGCTATTTCTGATATCAACTTGAACAAGTAAGTCACTTGAGCTTTTTAAACATGTAAAATGAAGACAGTTGCAAAACACATTCTTTTAAAAGCATAACTAAACTCTTAAAGAGGAATTGTCAGCAGTCATAAATGAAGAAGAAACCAGAGTGATAAGCTAATATCATGGGCCATGGCTGCCCCAAAGAACTTGGAACTCAAAAGGCTGGTAGGAAATGAGAGACATGGCCTCTGGCCCATTCAAGATACAACTGGATTGGAGGCCTCTGCATAAAGCTAGGATTTTTGTGTAAGAAACTAGAAAAAAGAAAACAAACAAAAATCACCTGTCAGTAAAAGAAAATGACAGGAACACTCTTCTGCCTTGATCTGGGCTCCAGGCAAGGGATGCAGTTTCTTCTCAGATTTCATAAGCACAAGTCTACCTTCATATGCATCTGAAGTTCTAAATATAAGCCCACAACTCCAAAATACAAATTATATGACGGAATATGCTATTGTGAGCAAGAGTCAGCAGAAACTACAGCTGGATTAAAGCTCTGAGGCTTTAGATATTAAAATTATCAGTTACAGAAAATAAGATGTTTAAAGAAATGAGAATGAAAACATGAGCAATAAACAATCTAATTCTAGACAGATTTACAAAGAAAACCAAATTGGACGGCTGGAAATGGAAAATATAATTGAAATTAAGAACTCAGTAGATGGGTTAAATAGCAAATTAAATACAACTAAAAAACAAGACCTAAATCCTGAACAAAATACCCATAATTCCATATTTTTTAAAAAGGTAGAAAAGATTTTTTTTTAAAGTTTAGGAAAAAAGAAGTTTAGGATAAATGAAAGACTGGTGGAAAAAATTCTACCTATGTCCAACTGGAGTACATAAAATTAGAATAGAGGATACTCAAAATTCAAAGAGATAATACTTTATAATTTTCTAGCTCTAATGAAAAAAGTAAATTCTCGGAAAGTATAAATTATCTTAAACAGAATATATTTTAAAACAATTCATATATAGACACATTATAGTGAAATGACACATCAAAAGTAAATAAATTTCAAATTAAAAATAATCTTGATTGCCCCTTCATAGGTTGTCGTCAAGATCCAATTTTTACATCAATAATTTTTATATCAATCTCAGTATATATTTTAGTCATACGAAGAAAATTTATGAGAAATCCTTTCAATCCTGTGGACTCTAAAAACCATTAAAATCTGGCTGTATTCTTGCAACCAAATGAATACAGATGATTTTCCTTCTCTTTGACTTCCTAATTCCTTGAAGGAAAAGATTCTTGAAGATTTATTCTAGTATTTATCTTCGAACTAAAATGGCAGAGCCAAACTTAACTTATTAGGACTGAAGGTGCTTCAGGCATTCTTTCCAGTTCCATTCATTCAACTGTTAAACATTTACTGTGAGCCAACTGTAGGCAAAGAACTCTGGATGATACAAAGATAATTAACTGAGTAATTTTCCTCTCAGCCTATTAAAAAGGTAAGTAGTACTGTAGTTAAATGCATGCTAGCTATAAGTAGGAGGAAAAGATGTTATTAACTTCTGACTGTGTAACATTCATGGGCAAACAACAGTTTGTTGTGCAACTGATGAAATCAGTGAGTAAAAATAAGTTTTTATAGTAGATAAAAGAAAATTTAGAAAGTTAAAAATGCTGCAAACAAACTATCCTCCCTTACCACCAGGTTTCTTCAACTAAAAGGCCAATTAATTTAATATTTTTTACTCTTTTGATTTATATGGGGTCCTGATCTCTTTCACAATTACAATCAAGAATGCACTCCATTAGAAAACATGGAATGGAAAAACATTTTATTTAAGAACAAATCCTCTACTGAGAGAATCACATGCAGTTCTTCAAGCTTAGTCCCACTGGCACAAAGATTTTTTACTACAATAGCTTATGATTAAATATTTAAGTAGAATAAATATTTAAAATCTCTAGATTTAAAAAATCTTAATTATTAAGACCTCATTTGATCTGTAACTTTTGGACAACAGAGATAATAATATAAAGGTAGAAAAACACATGTAGTATAACAGCTGTTGAAATAAGTACAAGCGGTTTTTCTTCTTAGCTCTCCTCAAATTGTGCCAATGAAGGATGCTAATAATAGAATAAAATTTCAGGGCAGAACAATGCAAACCATAATTAGAAATCAATGCAGTATAAAACTGTCAAAGCTCCTGGGCAAGAATTATAATTGAGAAACCCTCAATAGAAGTGTATACGTGTGTGTGTGTGTGTGTGTGTGTGTGTGTGTGTGTGTGTGTGTCACCCACCCCATATAAGCCAATGCAGTTAACGAAAAGATAAATATTCTTCAAAGCTAAAAATACCCTAAAGATAGAAATAAGCAGCAGAATCCAAAATAGTCTATATACAGCAACAGACAATGGAATGCGTATGTTCAGGAAAAATTCGACACAAATAAGTGGTTGAAAGGGGAAAAGGTGACTACGATATTTGCTGACATGGAATTTTAAAAACTACGTTTGTAACTTGAATTCACATACCATAAATGACTATTCCAAATTTACCCTGAAATAAAATATTTTCTATCAATTTAATATGGGGAATGTTAGATTATCACCATTCTACATATTTCAGTTATTGAATACTTACTTTGCCTATTACCTTTCATTTCCAGTGAAAGCAATTCACTAGATCAAAGTGACAGGAGTCATTTTTGTCCTACTTGGTTTTAATCACGTTAATTATAATTTCAATTGATTCACAAAGATTATAATTTAAAATTCAAGGATTACCCAAGGAATGGCTTATTTTTCAGTGTGATTTATAAGTTACTTGGTCAGAGTTTGGGCCTTATTTTTCTAAGTCGGGATTCCAGTCCGACCCTCAAAAACTTCGTAGGCATACAAGACTTAAATACGTTTTATCTACCATAAAAAAAATAGCACGAAACAATAACAGCAGCCATTTTGATTGACAATGTCCTAGGCAACTTAAATATACATTCTCATTTAATTTTAACATGACTATGAAGTAGGTAATATCACCATTCCCATTAGAGTAGTGAGCAAAGCAAGACTCAGAAAAGTGACTCTCTCAGACACATAGTTAAGTGGCTGAACTAGGATTCAAGCCAAATGTTCTTACCCCAAAGTTCCTACACG
>NW_006439717.1:5959566-5961024 GCF_000325575.1 Pteropus alecto
TTCTTCTACTGACTACATAAAATTCCATAGTGTGAATGCACTAGAATCTATTTAGTCCGTTCTTCAGGTAGAAAAAAAAATGACCCTTGATGGAAGTTAGAGATGTAAGAGCAATGAAAATAACAAAAAAGGTAAATATTTAAATAAACCTAAATAACACTAATTGCATAAAATACTGTATCGTAGGGGGTTTAAAATATATATGAAAGTAAAACATGAACAATAATAGATCAATCAAGAGGAAATTCAATAGAGTTAAAATGCTCTAAGGTATCTGCATTAATCATCACAAAGTAAAAGTACATGCTTATATCAGACGTTAAAAGGCCAAGGATGCAAGGTATAAGAGAATGTGTAACTACAAAGAAAATATGGCTGTGTGAAAATAATTTTTCAAATCCCAAAAAAGAAAAAAAGCAAAAAAGGACTAGAACAGCAAGAACTAAACATATCAGTAACTGCATTAAGTGTAAATGGACCAAATGCTTCAAGCAAAAGACATATTTTATCAAAATGGATGAAAAAAAACAAAACTCAACCATATGCTGCTTACAAGAAAAAATACCTTAAAAACAAGAATATAGAAAGGCTGAAAGTAAGGTGACAAAAAAAGACATGATGAAACTAATATTGATAAATATGAGGCAGTATTAGAAACTAAGAAAACTATAAAGACAGAAAATAATTCTAAACTCATATGCACTTTATATCATAGCCTCAATATACAAGAGGAACAGAAACATGTAAGAGATATACAAATCCACAAACATATTTGAAAGTTTTAACATAACTTTTTCAGAAACTGTTAACAAAATCAAAAATGATATGGAAGATCTGAGACAATAATAAACTTTACTGACATACTAATAGAACAATACACTCAACAAATCCAAAATATACCTTATTTCAAGTATATTCACTTAGAAAAACTGATAATATGCTGGGCCACAATGTAAGTTACAAAAAATTTCATAAGACTAAAATCCCAAAGAGTATGTTTTCTGACTACAGTGGTTTTGAATTAGAAATTTATTACTAAAAAACACTATAAAATCTTCATATGTTTGAAATTAATATTCTAAATAACTCTAAGAAGAAATCTAAGGAAAATGAAGAAACTATTCTAAACTGAATGACAGTAAAAGTAACATCAAAATTTGGAAGATGCAGCTAAAGCTACATTGAGGGAATTTATAGGTTAAAAGAAAACTACAAATCAATAAGTATTTAGCTCAAGATTTAAAAAAAAGAAATCTCAAAAAGTAGAAGAAAATAGTAAAGATAAAGGCAGAAATAATAAAATATAAAATACAAAACAAGAGATGAACAAAACCAAAAGTTTGTTCTTTGAAAAAGACTAATAAAATTGGTGACTTCAGTTAACAAGAATCATGAGAGAGGTGACAACCAACTCTCAAGATAGCCTCTAATGATTCCCACCTCCTCGTATTTTCATCC
>NW_006439717.1:5961057-5977638 GCF_000325575.1 Pteropus alecto
AGAACAAGGTAGAAATGACAGTATACGACTCAGAAACTGGATCAAAAGCGGTACCAAGGCACCACTCTTTTTCTCTCACTCCTGAGTCACCAGCTCTGAAGGAGGTCATGTCTTGAGCAGCCTTGTGGAGAGGCCCCAAGGCAAGAAACTGAAACTTGTTCCAACAGTCACATGAGTGATCCTGGAAGTGGATCTCCTAAATTGTTATGTCTTCAAAGAGTATAGCCCACGCTATCAGCTTGACTGCAACTTCTTAAGAGATCCTGAGTCAGAATCCCATCAGGCTTTGTTTGTTTATTTTATCTGAGAACTTGAAAAACCAATTCTAAAATTTCTACAGAAATTCGAAGTTCCAAGTACAAGAACACTTGAAAAAGAACAAATTAGCAAGACTTGCTCTGTTGGATATCAAGATAATATAAAGCTATAGTAATGAAGAGAGTGTAGTGTTGCAAGGATCAACAGACCAATGGAATAGAGTCCAGAAACACATATATGGACACCTAATTTATTATTTAGGTGTCAATGCTGAGCAGTGGGAACACATGGTCTTTCCAATAAATGGTTCAGGGTCACATGGGGAAAAAAATGAATCTTGATCTCCGCTATATTTAATATACACTACACATAAAATCATTTTCAGGTGGACTGTAACTCAATGTGAAAGACAAAACAAAAAAGCTTCCAGAAGATAATAAAAGAGAAAAATATTTAAATAGGAGACAAATAATAAAGAAAAAGACTGAAAAGTCTGAATAACATTAAAATTAAGAATTTTTATTTTCCTCAAAGATATTAAAAGAATAAAAAAGCAAGCCACAAAATAAGAAGAGTATCTGCAACACATATAACTAACAAAGGGCTTGTATCCAGAATATATTTAAAAAAACTTCTACAAATCAGTTTTTTTAAAAAGGACAACTCACTAGGAAAGTGAGCAAGAACCTCAAAAGGCACTTGACAAAAGAGATGTTAGCTATGTGCCAATAAACATATGAAAAAATCCTCAGCATCATCAGTAATCAGGGAAATGTAAATAAAAACCACATGAGCTATACATTACATATAAGAATTATCAATCTCATACACAATGTTAAACAAAGAAAGCTAGACAATATATACTGTATGATTCTATTTCTATAAAGTTCAAAAACGGACAAAACTATATGATGATGTTAGGATTCAATTAAGTGCTTACTTTAGGGAAAAGGGAGAGGGAATAATGGGATTCCTGGGGTGCTGGTAATATTCTATTTCTTTCCCTGAATGGTAGCTTCCACAAGTGTTTGCTTATACATCATTAAAGTGACTTTTTAAAAAAGTAGAGCATAATAGCAAACACGGAGGAGTTCAGCATAGTTGAACTTTAGCTTACCAGAAAATTAAATGATGCTGAACTACTCATTTGTCCCCAAATCCAGATAACTGAGGCGTTAGAAATTTTAAGATTCAGGTTTAAGGCAGGAAAAAAAAAAAAAAAAAAAACCCTACAAAAGATCTCCCAGCTAATTCAAGTAAACAAATATTCTAAACAGAAATGATAATATACTGCAGAGTCCAGTTTTCTGTAAATTTTTTAAAAAACAAAATAAAAAAGAATATGGGGAGAATCGCAACACAACCAGTAACAATATAACTGGCTCCCAACCAACCAGACCCTACACAATCAACTCATTTCTAATGTTTAAAGTTACCTTTAAGTAGAAACCTAAGTTGTTTTAGTGTTACTTTTAAAACATCTTCTAAAAATGAACTGAGAATATCAATTAACTTGCTGTAGTCAGCACATGAGTGGGTAAGAACAAACAAGCTTATCTCCTTGCACAATACCTGAATTAAACAACAGTTAAGACAGCAGATGTTATAGGAGAGATCATATGTTAAAAATGAAAGATGACAAATGAAGAAGAAAATACGAGAACAATTTATGTTTTAGGAAGGGGGAGAAAGAGCAGGATATTCTAAGGAAAAGGAAACAATCTTTTTATGGTACTTCCTATATCTAGAAAAATAGATAAGGATCAGTGAGATGAAAAACAAGCCAAATGGAAAATGTGAAAGCAAAATCACAAAGTCTCCCCAAATAAAACTTCATCAATTATGTTTATATTCCATTTTGAATAAATGAAGGGAAAAAAGAAAAAGGAAAAGAAAAAAAAACAGAAGTAAAAGGACAAGAGGTAAACAGCCCCAACCCTGACAGTGATGAGAAAATGGCCACTTAGAGTTAAATCTATGTAAGAAACTTGCCCAAAATATTCCTAAAAGGTAATCTGGAAGTTGTCAATATTCCAAAACTGCAAAGAAACAGGCAGAGTAATACTTAACACTACCACAAGCACTTCAACAGTGATTTTCAATATACAAAGGACTTTCAGATAAAATAATTTGTTAATTCTGAGGGACAATATGTAATTAATCCCATTTAACAAATGATGAAAATGGCTCTGAGAGGTTAAAATACTAAGTGGACATGCCCAGTGTTGACTATTTCACTTTCAAAAGTTCTTAAATATAAAGTACTCAGAGACTAAATAAAACTGTCAACTTACAAAAGAGAAACTGAATAGCAAAGAACAGTTAATTTGGAGCCATGAGAGAAAACCCCTATTTAATACTGGTAAACAGTGGACAAAGAGGAGAGGTGAGAGAATGAAACTCAAGCTTCAGATTATGCCCTTGGGAAACATTTGTGTTGGAACTGCTTTATAACTGGGTTTTTTAAGTGATGACATCCCCAGGGATAAGGTCCAAGATGGCCTCATCTCTCCTGGTATATGTAAATTTTTAAGTATGGTTCTTATTAGGCTTGGTATTTGTATTGTCAAATTTTATATTTTATGTAAAAATAGTATCTTAAAAGTGTCATCAATCTTCATATTTATAGGTTTACATCAGGTATAAAATAACTAACTTAACGTTTAAATTTAAAGGCTAAGATGCTTGAATTTGACACTTCAAATATGATACAAATTACTTTATGAGATAGTTTTCAGATGAAACACTCTTAAAATGAAAACTTTATACTTGTACTTCAGCAACACGTTTCTGTAGTAAGAGCACATGACCAGAATCTGACTGATAAATTATAACATTCAAAAACTCTGAGATTTGGCCAAAATACATGACATATTTTCAATATGTTTTGAGAATAAAGAAATTTTTCAGAGGTAAATCTTATGTGAGTATATTTTACCAAATCTATATATGTAAAGTCTGGATGAGGAGTTGGTAATAATGGATTGTTAAATATAGTAGACTTGATGTCTAGACAAGATAGTGGTGAGAGCTACACTTTTAAGAAGCTCGTTACTTGCTCTGACAAAAAGGAAAAACAAAGAATGTTTCTATTATGTAAGGCTAGTATGAAATGCTTACATCATGCATATACAACAATAGAGTTGCTACTACTTTGAAAATAATTTCATTTTAATCTATCGTGTGTGAAAAGCTGATTCTTTTCCATGTCTCTGACTCTAGTTAATATTTCGGGAAGATGGTGTGTTTGATTAATCTTCTAATCTTTTAATTTTAAAAGTAAAAAAAGAATATCCTATTGAGAGAGAAAGAACAAAAGTTAGTGAACCATCAAGTTATTTAGATGGTGACTGAAACTAGACACTGTAAGAAGACCACAGATAGAACACTGAATAAGTGTAACATCTTATTTACTGAAGAAACTATTTTCTGTGAAACTCATTAGGCTCAACGAACACTAATTAATTACTAACTGATCATAGCAATGGTATACTTGAGTTTTTAAATAAACATTTCTAACATGAAAAACCCTGTGCCCTTATGAAGAGGTTAAAAAACATCAAAACACCTAAAAATCTAGTTAAATCTGAAATTAGCTACACATCATAGTGTGTACAGAAGAAGCAGTACTTAGGTGCTAATTTTTAATATGATTTAGATTAAAAAGGGACCTAAGATTACTCAATCCAACTCTTATTTTCAAGAAAAAGTGAAAAAAAGCTCATAAGCAGCCCATATGGTCACAAAAATGGTAAACGTGTAAATTCAAATTAAAATAAAAATTATGTGTTAAGTAGATTGATCCAGACTTACGGTAAAACATTATTAACCTATAAGACTAATGACCTAGGCAGGCAAAAAAATGATTTATGAATTAACTTGATTTTTCTTAGCTAAGTAGAATAAGAAAAGGGGTTCCTAGATGGCTAAGATATAAAATGTCTTCAATATAATAAGGCTAGCATAGCCATAAGTGACTATGGCTAATACTAATGTCTTTACTAAAATAAATGTATATTCAGTATAAGTCTTTTTAAGTTAAAAACAAAAAAAACAAAAAAAAAAGAAAACAAAAATAATCTCCTTAATCAAGTGTCTCTTAATACTCTCTATTATGTTTTAGAACATCAGATCGGCACCTGCTCTGGACCTAATAGAATTCCTGTCTAGATTTAAATTATAAATTATCAGATAAATATATAATCAATCCTTCTTTCAATAGAGAGATTTACTTATAGGTAGAAATATCAGTGTTTTCATAAAACAGCATTATGTTAGAATAGTATTCTGAAATAGTCAAAGAGGCTTTAAAAATGAATTTGCCTTCATGGTACTTTTTTGGTTATTATCCACCAAATAAGAAGAGCCTTTTTCCCATACAAATGATAAGTTTCTATGATTTGAGGAATACCATGAATAATGCATTTAAAGGATATTTTCAGGCATATTCCTGCAATTCTGTTGATTTAGATTTAATTAATTTTATGTACTCACATAATTTTTAAAAATGGTTAACGATGATTGGTACAAGTGAGAAATTAAGATTCTCTGCAATCATATACTCTGGTTATTCTCAACTTGGCATGCCATTAGAACAACGCGAGATTAACAGACACCCTGTTGATCACTTTTCTAGCACAACACTTTGTAAGACATAAACACAGGCATTTATGACACCCACAGTATTAAACCACTCCTAAACTGCCCATTTTAAGTATAATACTTTACTTAAAAAATACACATATGAAAGTTTTTTTAAATGTGAAAAAAAAACGGAAGAACTGTATTTTAAAACATGGTTAACAAGGGATTATAAATATCTATTAATAGAGAACTAGTTATATATACTGATATAGAATGGTCCCTAAGATATATTGAATAGGTAACATGGTATGCCACCATTTGTATTTAAAGAAAAAGTATGGAGATGCAAAAACCAACGCTTATCTCTACTCATTCTCCAGATGTGTGGGTGTATGTGTGTGTGTGTGTATTATTCATGTATACACGAATACTATATATAAACTGTGCATATACACATACATATACATATCACATGAGCATATCTATATGCTGGGGAAATAAACTGGGCAGCTAAAAGTTATGGGTGAAAAGCAAATTTATTTTGTACTGCATAATCTCTTGTGCCTTTTAAATTTTATGCTTATGTTTGTTAACACATAAAATATGACCTTCAAGGGATGGGCTGCAGGATATTTAACATAAAGCAAATCAGAGCACCTACTTTTGAGACATGACTGTAACATTAGTTTCTAACTAAATCCTTATTACTGTCACTATAACCAACTCTTCAAATCTGAAAAGAAAGCCTTTCATAAAGATTTGCTTTGGGTGATAGTTACATAGTGTTTTAACTGTCAAATTAAACCAACTGAATATTTAAGATTTATGCATTTTATGGCATATCAATTTTACCTCAATTAAAAAACAAAATAACGTGGTAATAGTTTTCAACCATTTAGCACAGCAGAAACTACATTAGAACTCAAGAAAAAAGTCACCTCCTTCCAACTCCTTGATATTCCAAATATGGTTCACAGACTAATAGAATCAGCATCTTCTGAGAAAATGTTAGAAATTCCAATCTCAAGCCCTATCCCAGATCTAATGAGTCAGAATTTGTATTTTAACAAATCACCAAGTGATGTATTTGTATATTAAAGTGTGAGAATCTCTGATAACCTACTTATCGGAATATTTATGGTAGAAATCCAAGAAGCTCCTCTACTTTTGAAAGCACTGTGGCTTGAGGGTTAAGAGAGGTAAGGTTCTTTCTTCAAGACAAGTTTGCATAGCAAAAGATCCTAATGTACTCTAGTGGCTCACCAACTATCCTTAGTAGTTGTTTCATTAGGTAACTATTTCTCTGCTACTTGCCGTCTCTTCAGGAGGATTTTAGCCACCCTGACACTTAGTCATATGATCTACTAGGCTGAACATGCATATGCAAATTATATGTGTGTATGTTTACACACACACACACACACACACACATACGTATAGTATATATAACATATATCCAGCCCAAATCTATTCAGATTATCTGATTCCATCTGAAGTTAAAGGAAGATAGAAAATCTAATCTAGATCTTGCCAGTGGGGAGTTACAGAGAGACTTTTAATATTAGGTGCCAAGACCCCAAGAAAACAGATAATCTTACTGACAGGCTCTACCTAAGCACAGTTTTATCAAAATATGAGAGACTTTACAAATTTTAAATAGGAGAAAGTTACAAAGAGTTAAGGTAAATATTGCTTTATCCCTAGAAGTGCAACAGATGGAAGAAGGCTGTGTAATAACAGAGGATTTCAATTTGTGTGGTTCACGCAAAGTAACAATTTGTTAAAAGACAAGATTCCTTATTGGTAAAATAGTAAGTAGTGGGAAGCACTTTCAAATCAAACAGTTCAGTAACAGTACATAAGGACTTGTGGGATATCAGAGTCAAGGGACTAATGCCAAACACCTGAATCAGAATATGAATCACCCATAATCTTGTTGGGTCAAATCTCTCTAGGAATTACTATATTAACAAAAGAAATTCTGAAATTTAACTCTCTTTAGGCTCAGAAGCCAGAAAGCATGGGAAAATATTCCAATCATTGAATGTAAAAGCCCAAACTGAGTAAGAGTGGGTCATCTGGGAAAATGAAGGGAACAAAAGATAAAGCATAGAATCCAAAGGATAAGGAAGCTAAATGTGCTGTGGCAAAAGAATGGATCATATTCACTAAAGGATATTCAAGTAAAAGAAGGGTAATTTGGATGATCTCTAGCAACACAATATTCAGAGATGCAACTTGATATCTCTGGCTCAAGGATTTTAGACCAGTGGTTCTCTGCCATATCTGATCATAACCTTGGGAGCTTTTTCAAAAGGCAACTACATCATCAACCTTACCAAATTTGTATATGCCCAGGATTGAGATGACACTAATATGGCATAAGACATGAATCTGATCACTCATTGAGATGATTCTGATACAATCTACCTCCATATGCATGCCCTTAAACATCAAATAGCCAAATTTGTAGGCATTTTGAATTAAACCAAATTTGGCCTGGAAATTTAGTTTACTTTATATTGTAATTCTGCCTCAAGTTAATGACTTTCTTGGTATTCAAAGGCTGAAAGACTAGACTTATAAACCTTCAAATTATTATATGTGGTTATCTTTATAAGCTATCTGAACATACAATACTTGACATAACATAGAAAATAGCTCGATATCTATATTTTTACATTATTTTAAGCTTGATTTGTTGCGTTCATCCATACAGGGTTTTGGGGGGTTACTATTCTCTTTGTAAAGTATTTCAAGCGTATGAAAAAAAATGTAAAGAATAATTACTAGACAGCTATGTAACTCCCATCTAGCATTCTCAAGTCTTTGTAATGTTCTTATCCATCAGGCATTAATCCCTAAAAAATAAAATATGCAAAAGTTGGAAATGAAAAAATAAAGAAACTACTGTTTCATTTTCAAAATCACTATAACTTTTAGGCACAAGTTTATAAAAGAATTATAATTTTAATTTGCTAGCTTTCTGACTTTTGGGGGGCTTTTGGTCTGATTTTCTTGCCAGTATATAAAAACCAAAGTACCCTAGCAAAAACACAGTAGTTATAGTCCAATATTTAGTATCGTTAAGTTTTCTATTTTATAATACTTCTAGTAACTGTTTTTACTTCTCTAGTAATATTAGAATATGGTAATGTCCTTTTAGAATTATTTTTCTTTTTTTAGGTCATTTGTCTTTGCTGTAATAATTCCAATATACTTTATCAGATTTTTTTTCAAGTATTTGAACAATGGGCAGGAAAAAGATATAGTCATACTTACAGATCAAATATATATGGATATCTATAAAGTACTATAAAAACTGGTTTCATATTACACAACCTTATGTGTATAATGCTAAGATAGCCTCTACATTTGACTAATAACTCGCCTTTTCAAGATCAAATAGATCAACTATGAATAATAACAAGAGGAGATAATACAGAAAATAAACCACAAGCCAAAATAAGACACTCTCCACTATTAGTCAAGTTTTTCTAGCAGTTATAGTCTTAAGAGAACCTCTCCTTTAAAGAACTACAATTTAGGTGAAAAAGAAAAATAACATTAAATCATTCATTCAACAAACACCTACTAAATACCCAGGCACTCTGTCACGTGGTCAGGTGAAGACACCGTATCTTATTTCAAGTGATTCAGAGACTATTTCAAAGGTCACTTCTAGGTTTATGACTCCATTCATCATCCATATAACAGATATTTCTTGTAAGCCTACTACATGCCAATCACTGTTCTAGGTGATGGAGATAAAGCAGTAAACAAAACAAAGTCCTTGCTCTCATAAAGCTTCCACTATGGTGAGGGGAGATAAGCAAACAAATAAAAATATGTCAAGTGGCAAGAAAAGCTACAAAGAAAAATAAATTAGAGTAAAACAAAACAAAGGGAGTGATTTTATATAAGGTAATAATATTCACATTCATGTTGAAGATATATCTAGTGGGCAAATCTTTTATTTATACTCTCATTTAACTGATATCTTGAAAGGTACCAATCCACCTTGACATCAACAAATTAAAATATTCCCAGTCTTCGTTTTCTTTCTATTCTTCTAAGGAGATGGTACTGCTGACCACCTCCATTTTGAATCCCTATTGGCTTACATGACAAATTTCCTATCCACGTTCTTAACCTTAGCCATTGGTGTGTTATCAATATAAGCTGCACAATCGCATCTAGGATTTAATTAAGATCTTCTCCTATCCATTCAAAGGAAATAGATTTTCATTGATGTGGAACTGAACGGCAATAGGAAAGATTTAATTTTGTTCTTAATTTTCAATAGTTTTTAGAATGACATTTATTCAAGGCATTGGAGGAAACCATCAAAACAAGCCTTTGTACAACAGGTTACATTTTATAAAGCCCTTTTACAGTTTATCTATTTAATCCTCATAAAATGATAATACCCTATGATGCAGGTAATATTTCCATACTGAAACACTTTAGATTTGGCTATGCATAATGACCACAGTGACAAGTATTAGAAAAAAAATGATTTCTACTTTTTAAATCTTAGGTAAGACAAAGCCTCTCAGCTTACTTATTCCATTCCAAAATTATATTTCACATTACAATAAGATACAGCTAAAAGGTTTTGTCCTATAACTATTCCTTAAGCAATATATTTAATCTAATAAAAAGATCCTAACTTTTCAGTAAGAATAAAATCAGATTTAAATACCTATCTTTTATTTTTTAAATATTTAAAAAATGCTTAGAAACATAATGAAAAACAAGAAATTTCTGTAAGCCCAATATTCAAAAAAATTGCTAACATTTTGGTATATTTAATATTTCTTTCAGCATTTCCTATTAGATTTAGTAGTTTTTAAATTGCTTCATACTAACTAGAATATTAATATTCTCTAAAAAAGAAGTTTGCTTTTTATTTAAAAAATAAACAGGGGTGGGGGACCACCTGATCAAAATTACTGTAAAATCAAATAATTTTTATAATTTCTAAATTGTGATTTCAGTCATAAGTGAAAAAAAAAGACAAAATGAAATATATTTATTAAATAAATATTTACTATACCAAGTGTAAAATGATAAGAACAAAAGACTATGTACCTTAAGACAATTGGATTCTCACCTGTTCAATCTCTTTGGTTTTTGATGCTATTGCTTTAGAGCGACTGTTTAGCTGACTGTCTTCAAATAAATCTATGCCATCTGTTGCATTTGACTCAGGTTCTTCTGGCTGGTCAATAAACAATGGTCCCGTGGGTCCTGCCTTTAAAAAGTAATTGAAAAATAAATATTTAGTGAATTTAAATAAACTATGAGAAACCCAGTACTGTATTATAGCCTTAAAACACTAATCCTAAAATAGCACTATGAAAGAAATCTCATAGTTAAACGTTTGATAAATTATGCAAACTCTATTATTCATCCTTTCACAGACCACAGATGAGCATATTAATATTATAATCTCTGCAGAGTACTGAATTATTAAAATCAATCTACTTCTTTTCAATCTAGCATTTCCCAAATATACTGGCTAACAGAATCTTTTTTTCTTCCTCAGACCATTAGGACCCCTTCAGAATTACTATTTTATCAAATACTCTGGGAATTCTCTATTAGTGTCCAAAGGTAAAAGTACAAAACTGAACACAGGAATGAACTATAAATTCCTGAATATTTAAGTACATAACTGAATGTATCTTTAATTTCATGGGACTCTACTTATAAAATACCCGGTCTCCCAACCAAACTGCTTACAACTATACTGATGGCAGCAAGAGAAGATAAACTGGAAATCTAAATATTTAATCTCTCTCTACTCATAAAAATGAATCTATACGGTGTTTCTACAGTACATAGACCATTTTTTAAATAGCCAGTATAAAACAAAAATATTGTCACAACTAAATTTAAACACACACATAGATAACTAAAACGAGTAATTATTTAACAATTGCCTGAGAGCAAATGTTAACTACCTGGGCAAAATGTTAATAAGATAGTGGAATTAAGCTTTTAAATAAAAAACAGAGCTTCATAAAAATTTTCCAGCTGCTTTATTTCCAGTATGAAAAAGTATCAATCTACCTTGAAAAACATCTTAGACAATGCTACAAAAATTAATGCTGCTGCTCAACAATAATAATGTACACAAAGTAACAAACTACTCATCTTGATCTTATTCTCACTTGCTTTTGGTTCAAAAGATCATATCTGACCTATGACCCCACTTACAGATTTTCAGTGTTATTTACTTCCCCTTATTCAAAACCTAGCCAATTCTGTTCATATTTTAGAGAAAAAAATAAAGAGGTTAAAAAAAAGTCTTTCTAGACCTTATGTCATAGACTATTCAGTCAAGATCCAGTCAACTAATAATAAAAATATATAAATATATTTAAACACTGGGAAAAGCATACAGTAAAATTTTTTAAAATTAAGATATATAAAAAAATAATGGGGGGAGGGGAGGATGTATTTTATTAAAACCTTGCTAATTGAAGATAAAGTTATCTAACAAGAATGTAGTGTTTTGAAAGATTTTTAACTTAAACTACTCTGAGAAAAATGATCTGTTCTCCAAAACAGCAATTTTGAAGCATATATATCTATTATAATATAAAAACTATTATTCTAAATTATTTTTTAAAATAAGCAAAATGACTCTATTAAATGTATTACTGTCTTGTTCATGCTTTTAAATAGTGCTGTAAAGGTACTAAAAAGAAACGGCTTGATGTTTTTGATACATTTACTCAAGAATACGCACAAATGTCTATTATTACAGCTACAATAACAAGGAAACCTTGATCTATTTAAGAATAATTGTTATCAAAATAACATAGCACTTTTAAAAAGAAAGTCTCTATTTGTGTGAGTACGGATAAGGTCTGTACTGATTTGTACTGATTTCTATGAACAGTGTGCATTAGCTATTCTGAAAAGGATCTTTTCATAGTTTATGAAGATTATGTAGACATATAATTTCTATTATCAAATCTCAATGCTTGATCCCTTTCATCAAAGGACATGCCATGAAAGGCATCCAAAAATATATTGAAAAGCCATAAATCTCCACCAAAGATACATAATCTGTCATGGCACAAAGATTTTTACATTCTCTGCCTATCATGTCAAAATAATTCCTCAAGCACCAAATCCTGAATCTAAAAGCTTAATTTTGTCCATGAAATGTCTGTATTTCTCTATTAGAAATGTTACCAGTTATATAGAAATTTTTCTGTCCATTTTCAAATATTTTAATACAATCATTTCATAAATATTATTCTATGAACCCAAAACTGATCTCATCTTTTGGTAGTCAAGACTCATCAAAGGTCATAGGTAGCCCAAACAATACATAATTTCATTTCTTGGGATATTTGAGATAATTGCATAGACTAGAACATGCAATATAAATAAAGCCTAAGATCCAAGGTCTAATTACATTTTTGTTCTGAGTTAACTGGTTTGTGAATAGTGGCTTCGCATGATTTCTACAGATACGTTCTAGAGACAGCAAGGCCCATAAAAGTAGCATATAAATAATGCATTTTCCTTTTATTCCGTATTTACAATAGTCTTAAACTAAACTACTGGAGACTTTGAGATGTAGTATAATTACTGAATTCAGATCATTCATATTCACACTACTACTGTTATGTGATAAATTTTAATAATCCATGAGGATATTTCCCCCATGTTTTAAAATACTAGAACAAATCAAGTATTTTCTGCCCATATTTTAAAATCTAGACAAATACCTCAGATGTGAAACATAAAGGAGAAATTAGGCCTTACCTCATACTCAGAAATTTCAGGTAAGTTACTTTCATCGGCCTTCTCTAGCTTTTCAGCAGCCCACTTGCTTGCAGCCTCAGCAAGTTCCTTATCAGTTAGCCTACTGGGTTTGTCTAACATCTAATAAAAACAAAAGGACAGTTCTATCACAATTCTCAAAGGTTTTTAAACTTCAAATACATCAAGAAGTAAATCCCACTTATACTTAAAAATCATATGTCCTCAAATTTATATGGAGAAAAAGTATATTCTTTCTTTGCTTTTTCAAAAACATTTGACAGAATTTCTTAAAGTAGCAATTCCTTTGGGACGTATAGACTAGATCTCTTAATTCATTTATATGAAACTTCGGAAATTCATCTAAGTAACAAAAGACATTAACAATTAACTAATACACTAATAGTATTTAGAACATAAGACATACTGATTCCAACTTTCTGTCTTTAATTATATTCAGTGAAATAAATTATGCCAAAATCTCAAGATAAAACTCTTAATTAATGCAACAGAAAGTTCGGATATGCATTTTTATAATTTGTAATAATTTATATAAATCCTACTCTACTCTTTACACAAAATTAACAGACTTAAATTTTATTTTTTGATACCACTACTTCCCTTTTCAATCACATACAATACTAAACAAGGAATGGGATATGGAGTTACAGACAGACCTGGTTTTGAACGGCAGTTTCATCACTTGCTATGTTAATGATTTTATACATATAATTTATGATACTGTGAGTCTTGGTTTCCTCATTTAGGAAACAGTGATTAATAATAGTCACCGTTTTACAAAGTAGTTGTGAAACTCAAGAAAGATAACAGACCTGAAAGCATTCAGCACGATGCTCTGTACTCTAGTTTTTCTTTCTTTTCTATATTCATTGCTATAAATCTGTGATATTTGAATCTGTTATATTTGAAGAACTGAAACATATTTGAAGATGAATCGGTTCATAGGGACAATATAAAAATGAAGAAAATAAAATAATTTTTTCTGGATCACATTATTCCCTCAATATTGTTTACAGACTTGTGTTTAGAATAAGAAGTAAAAATTATATGGCAAAAATTAAAAATTCTTTCCTTAGACCCTTATGGTAACTCTGATTCCATTCTATTTCATTAGCATACATTTTCATCAATTACGCCCTTCACCCCTAATTGTATCCTTGCCTCTTCTCTAAAGTCACATCACTGATTCCAAATATGTCTTCTCTGGATGACAGTGCCAGTAATTCCTATGTTACAGTACACTACCATTTATAAAGTATACTTCCATTTTATATGCAAACCAAAAAAAATAGTATTTTAATTAAATGGAATTCCATGGAGGTAACTGGGTAGACTTTATTATTCCAACTTATAAACCAAGAAACTGAATGTCAAAAAATAGTGATTTCCCACAGTTACTGGTAAATGCTGACTTGGAACTTAAAGCTGGTCTTCTACAACAAAAAGCCCACTGACCTCTTTCCATAGCTTATTCAATTCATCAAACTACTGACTTGTCATCTATAATGTTTACTGGAAGATAATAACAATGCGTCTACATAGAGTGATTGCAAAGCCACTGAAGAAGCCTAAAGATCTAACTCCAAAGCCCTACCCATACATAAGGTTACAAAGGTATAAGTAATACCTTTATTATTACATAGTAATATAGTTTAAAAGTTTTTTTAAAGGAGAAGACAAAGAACTATCCAAGAAAAAAAAATTATACCCCATATCTATTTTGAAGAGACAGTTATAGAGCAAAAACAAAACTCTAGTAAAAAAAGGAAGCAAAATCTTCTACAACTCAATCCTCTATTCATCTGTTATTAAATCTGAATACCCGAAAAACTCTCATTGGAAACAAACTTCTAACAGTAGAAAATAAACTCTGAAAAAAGGCCTTTGACCTCCTACATGAGGGCAGCCATAATGTTTAAAAGAAAAAGTCCTCCACTGAATCAGGAAATCTAGGTAATAAAGCTCTCCACATCTACCATGTAACCTTGGGCAAAGGGCACAGGAGGCTGCACTTTCCAAATACATAAAATGATTATAGAACTAAAATTCTGATTCTATCTTAAAACAAAAATGCAAAAATCTACATAAACTATTAGGCAAAAATATCTAAAATCCATTATGGTTGTTTCCCACTAAATATATTTTAATATGTGCTACAAAATTTTATGTTGTAACTTATATTTACATTGCATTATAATTTGGGGAAGTGAATATTCTATATATAATTCAAATATTTACACTAGGCGGGTACTCTTCATTTTTACCTGACAAGAAAAAAAAAGTCTCTCAGAACTCATACAACTCAATAACAACAACAAAAAAAACAAACGATTCAATCAAAAAAAATGGGTGGACTTAAACAGACATTTCTCTCTAGAGGACATATAAATACCCAATAAATATATGAAAAGATGCTCGACATCATTAGCTATTAGGGAAATGCAAATCAAAACCACAATAAGATACCATCTCAAACCTGTTAGAATAGCTGTAATCAACAGGACAAGTAATAACAGATGCTGGAGAGGATGTGCACAAAAAGGAACCCTCATACACTGCTGGTGGGACTGCAAATTGGTACAGCCACTATGGAAAACAGTTTGGAGGTCCCTCAAAAAACTAAGAACTGATCTACCATATGATCCAGCAATCCCTCTACTCGGTATTTACCCCAAAGACTTGGAAACGCATATCTGAAAAGATATGTGCACACCGATGCTCATAGCAGCATTATTCCCAGTGGCCAAGACATGGAAGCAACTGAAGTATCCTACGACAGATGATTGGCTAAAGAAGCTGTGGTATATATATACAATGGAATATTACTCAGTCATAAGAAGAGATGAATGAAATACTGCCATTTGTGACAACGTGGATGGACCTCGAGATAATCATGCTAAGCGAAATAAGCCAGACAGAAAAAGTTGAAAATCACATGGTATCACTTATATGTGGGATATAAACATAAAAGCAACAAATGAACAGGACAAACAGAGACTCATGGACATGGACTATAGACTAGTGGTTCAGAGAGGATGGGGGTGAGGGAGATGAGGGGAGGTAGATGGGGAAAAGGAAGTCAAATATGTGGTGACAGAAAGAAATCTAACTATGGGAGGTGAACACACAGTATAAATACACACACACACACATACATACATACACACATAAGCCTTACTGTTAAAAAAAAAAATCTCTCAGATGGGTAAAGCACCCTTGATATGGTAAGACAGAAATAGAAAATCCAATCAATCTTTCCTATTCAAAATCCTGCATTCTAGAATCCTCAGACTACTAGGAAAGCTCTAAAGAAACAAGTTTTCACAAAAACATCTTTTTTTTTTCTTTGAGACAGAGAAGAGCAGGCTGCCCTCTGAACACCAGCAGACTGTCAAGCGGTGTCTACCATTGCTGAAAAGCCAAACATGCCAAAGACTGAAAACCAAAAAGAAACAAAGAAAAACGAGAATAGACCTAACAATTACAGAAAGAGAAAGAGAGTGAGGTCGGTAGAGAATCTCTAACTGTAGAGAACAGATAGAAACAACACCACCTCAAAATTCTTAACTTTTGAGGATTAGAACCATGAACCATTGTTTCAATACATTTTGGGATGCTAGTAAGGTAAGAATGAAAAAAATGATGTAGTGAGAAGTAGTGTAGTGAAGAGCTAAAGTTCTTAAGAAAATCATTTAACTTTTCTATAAAATAGAGATGTATAACTATTTTTTTAAAATTGCAAGATAATTATAGCCATAGCATTAGTGAACACCTGCATCACCTCACATAATTACCATTTCTTTTTCGTGGTGAGAACATTTATGATCTCTGAGCAACTCTCAAGTATATTATACATTACTATTAACTATAATCACTACGTTGTACATTAGATTTCCAGAACTTACTCATCTTATACCTGGGAGTTAATAT
>NW_006439717.1:5977657-5987620 GCF_000325575.1 Pteropus alecto
TCTCACCTCTCAGCCCTTGGTAACTATTTTTTTTCACCTCTATTTTCTGAATTCTATGTTTTTAGATTCCACATACAAGTAAGATCACACAGTACTTTTTCTATTTCACTTGGTATACTGCCTTCAAGGTCCATTCATGTTGTCATAAAAGGCAGGATGTCCTTCTTTCTCATAGCTGAATAATATCTCATTGTGTGTATACATTACAACTTCTTTAATCCATTCATTTGTTGAAGGACACTAAAATTGTTTCCACGTCATGGCTATTGTGAATAATGCTGCAATGAACACAGGAGTGCAGGTATCTTTTCAAGATCCTGTTTTCATTTCCTTTAGGTACATACCCAGAAGTGGGATTGCTGGATCAGATGATGGCTCTGTTTTCTCATTTTCTGTGGAACCTCTATACTGGTTTCCATAGTGGCTATGCCAATTTACATTCCCACAACAGTACACACGGTTTCCTTTTCTCCGTACCCTCCTCAACACTTAACATCTCTCATCTTTTTGATGACAGCTATTCTAGCAAGTGTGACGTCACCTCTCACTGTGATTTTGATTTGTGGTGATTCATGATGTTGAGAAGAGCAGGCAGAGAGACAGAGAAGAGCAGAATCTTTTCATGTACCTACCAGTCACTTGTATATCTTCTTTGGAAAAATATCTATTCAGTTTCCCTAACCGCTTTTTAATAGGATTTTTGGGGGTTTTGCTATTGAGTTGTATAAGTTCTTTATATATTTTGGATATTAACCCCTTATCAGATAAATTATTTGCACATATTTTCTCCCATTCTGTAAGTTGCCTTTTCATTTTGTTGATGGTTTCCTTTGAAGTGTAGAAGCTTTTTAATTTGATGTGGTCCTACTTGTTATTTTTTACTTCTGTTGATTTTGGTATCAAATTCTAAAAAATCACTGCCAAGACCAATGGCAAGGAGCTTACCACCTAGGTTTTCTTCTAGAACTTCATGGTTTCAAGTCTTACATTCAAGTTTTTAAACCACATTCAGTTGATTTTTGCATATAGTGTAAAACAGGGGTCCAATTTCATTGGCTACTCAGTTTTCCCAACAGAGTTTACTGAAAACACTGTCCTCTCCTCATTGTATATGCTTGGTTCGTCGTAAATTATCTATCCGAATATGCATGGGTTTATTTGAGGTCTCTATTTTGTTCCATTAATCTATGTGTCTGTTTTTATGCCAATACCACACTGTTTTGATTACTACAGCTCTGTAATGCAGTTTGAAATCAGGCAGTGTGATACCTCCAGTTTTGTTCTTTTTTCTCAAGATTATTTTGGCTGTTTGGGATCATTTTTAGTTCTATATGAATTTTTGGATTGCTTGCCCTAATTCTCTGAAAACGACACTGGAATTTTGATAGGGATTGCACTGACTCTGTAAATTGCTTTGGACAGTATGGATATTTTAACAATATTAATTCTTCTAATCCATGAACACAAAATATCTTTACATTTATTTATGGCCTCTTCAATTTCTTTCATCAATGTCTTATAGTTTTCAGTATACAGATCATTCACATGCTTGGTTAAATTTACAAAGTATTTTAATCTTTTTAATGCTATAATAAATGGAATTATCTTAATTACTCTTTCTGACAGTTCTTATTGGTACATAGAAACACAACTGTCTTTTCCAATATTAATTTTGTTTCCTGAAACTTTACTCAATTTGAGCATTAGTTCTAACCATTTTTTTTGGTAGATTCTTTACGGTTTTCTAAATACAGTATCATGCCATCTGCAAACAGAGACAGTTTCATTCTTCCTTTATGATTTGGATACCTTTTATTTCTTTTTCTTGCATAAATGCTCTGGCTGGGACTTTCAGCACTATGTTGATTAAAAGTGGAGAGAGTGGACACCCCAATCTTGTTCCTAACATTAGAAGAAAAGCTTTCGGCTTTTTGCTACTGAGCACAATGTTAGCTGTGGGCTCGTCATATATTATGTTGAGGTACATTCCCTCTATACCCAGTTTGTTCAGAGTTTTTATCATAAATGGATGTTAAATTCTGTCAAATGCTTTTTCTCCATCTATTGATAAAATCATATAATTTTTATCCTTCACTTTGTTCATGTGATGTATCACGCCGATTGATTTGTGGACGATGAACCATCCTTGCATCCCTGTACTAATACTCACTTGATTCTTTTAATGTACTGTTGAATTTGGTTTGCTAATATTTTGTTGAGAATTTTTACATATATGTTCATCAGAGATATTGGCCTGTAATTTTCTTTCCTTATAGTATCTTTGTTTGGTTTTGGTATACAGGGCACCACTGGCCTCATAAAATGAGTTTAGAAGTGTTCCCTCCTTTTTTATTTTTTGGAAGAGTTTGAGAAGTATTGGTATTCTTGAAATGTTTGAAAGAATTCACCAGTGAATTTATTATTTATTTATTTATTTATTTGAGAAAATTATTTAACTTCTGAGTCTTGTCTGTAAAATATACCTACTTATATCGTATAAATAAGAGAAAAAATACTTAATATAGTATCTAAAATCAAGTAGTTATACAATAAATGTTTGCTATCTCTGCCTATACTTCCTTCCAAAATAAAAGCACACTCTATCAAATATGCCCCTTCTGAATATTCATTCCCACCTGTATGGTCAAGATGAGCAAGAGCAACAGTAAGTACTAATTTTAGTATAACTTGTGAAAAAATTTGTATAAGAAAACTGCTCATCTACTCTGCTAGCTACTTTCAAGTTGTGGTTCCTTAAAATTCAAGTTTTAAATTTCAGCAAATTACCTAGATTAGGTATGACAATAAAGAATAAAATCATCTGTACTAGACAGTCCATCTTACTTGTAATTCCTCTTTAAACTGATTTTATAAATATGACAAACCTTTGATGAAGGAACTGCTGAAGAACTCGAGGGTGAAGTATCTCTTGATGTTTTCAAAGACTGAACAGGTCTCTCTTTACCTATATAAAAAAAAATACAAAATGCAATTTTCTAGCTCATTTGTTTTCAATTAGTGATTTTTCTAATTAAATAAACTAAAAGAGAGATATACATTTATTTTAGTACTGAAATCTTCATTATATTAAGTTAAACCAGTTAATATCTAAATCCACCTATCTCTCTTAGATGCTGGGCACCATCAAAAATTTCAAATAACATAGAACCAGTGGATATCATATATGGCAATCCAGGCCACACCAATGTCAGTTTGCAAACACAGAACCACTGAGAAGACCTCAAGAAAAGCAAAAAACCCTTTAAAATTATAAATATTTCCTCCTCTATGTTCCTAAAATCTTTTAATACATCACAATATAAATCCAAGGGTAGTTATTATATAGATAACCACCAAGGAGAACTAGCTAATTAAATTGTAGCTCAAATAGAGAGGCATCTAGAAAATTAAGTGGGTATTCCTGAAATGCTTAGACAATTTAAAAAATAAAAGTAAAAACTACAAAATTTAGAGCACTAATCCAGCATCCAGTAAGAATGAGTACCCAAATATATGCTAAACAGTTAAAAATAAATCCATGTGAGATAAAAATCACTAACCTTTATCTTTAGTCACTTCAGATACCTACATAGTGCTCTATGTATATCATTGTTTTTATAGAAATTTTAGCCAGAAAATATTTAAATGTTACTTTAGCCAGTTCAACCACAACAAAAATGGGTTTAAATATAATCTTAAAAATAATAGTGAGTTGTTCGTGACAGAAAAACGTTTCATTAAATTGTCTATATGTGTCAAACAAACAATATACCCGCTGGCTCTTGCTAGGAAAACTGACAAAATTAATTAAGAAGAAGAAGGAAAAGTGACGTCTAGTTTGCAGTGACACAGAAGCTGGTCAAGACTAGACAGTGGGTTATGGCCATGAAAGCACTCAAGAGCAAAAGCAGAGACAAAACAACCCTGAAAATGAGGCAAAGCCAGCTTCAGTCAAAAAAAGCCTCTCAGGCTCTTCTTGCTATGGTGCAAATAGCTAAGTAAGGGCCTGGAGTTACAAAGGTTTCTGAGGACCTTAGGGCAGTAGTGAATAACACCTCTTTCCAAAGTCCTGCAGACCAGAAAGGCTTTCTCAAGACCCTCCCCACACCTCCCTAAGGATAACTGGCAATGCTTAAAGATAATTTTGATTTTATAAGTGGGAGAGTGCCACTGGTACATAGTAAATATAGGGTAGGGATGCTGCTAAACATCTTACAAATGCAAAGGATAGCCTTCCACAACAAAGAATTATCTAGCCTCAAATGTTGATAGTGCTGAGGTTCATTCAGAACTTCTGCTCTGGGTACAGTATTCCTCTCTGAAGCTCCAAGTCTTAAAAACCACACAACCTTCTCTTTTAACTTGTGCTATCATTAAGAGGCTTTCGAACTAACTAAGCAAGTTTAAAAGTTCTTGTAGACCTTAAAGATCAAAAGTAAAATAATACCATCACTACATTCCCAAATGATTAAACAGCATGGGTTTTTTAGTCATCCCCTACTGTATCTCCATTGCACATGGCAAATTCCACATCATATTGTGTCAGTCTATCCCACTGCACCAAAAGCTCCTAGAGGAACAAATATAGCTTATTTATTTTTGAACACGCAGGACCTACCTAGCTCAAGTCTTTTAAGTAAAAGAGTAGGCACTCAAAAATTCAGTGAAAAGGTCATTTTTTTTACCCTTAGGATGTAACGATCTCTCCATCCTATTCAGATAAGCAATTCCTTGAAAGAATAAGAGCTAAACCAATCAGCACAGCACACTATGCTCATTAAAGACATAATTGTAGGCTCAATTCTGGCACACAGCAGCTAGAGACAGAAAAAAAATCGTTCAACAGCAGCTGTCAATCTCTTACCTTTTACAAACAAGACATGAGTACTACAGCTATGCCAAGTACGGTGCCAAGTAGTCTTAGAATCTTTCCTGATTTTAGCTGTACATGACTTAATTTAAGCTGATTTAAACTAACGTCAATGCGCAGAAGCAAAGGAACACTGAAGGGCAGGGCAGGTGGTTTATCATATATCCGCATGTATTCATATGTACCTATTGCATGAAAGAGATAGACAGGCAAGAAGCAAAGGATAAAGAAAAAAGATAATATAGATGGCAGAAGAAAAAGCACAGAAAAGGTAAAAAGAAATCCCCTGAACCTACTGTTGTTAGGTCCTACCTGCCAATGACTTGTCTATTCTATAGTTCTCAGCCTCCTATGAGGTAACTTGCTGACCAGGAATGGCTGGCCCAGACAACCAATCCCCATATCCACCCAAATCCTATTATCTGAGTCTACTGCTGTTGAACTCCGGTTCCAACAGTAGACTACTGGAGCAATTACACACTTTTCCCATTTCTATAACCTCAATCAACGCAAGCCCCCACCCTTTTACAATCCCCAATCAAAATCTAGCTCAAAACTCACCTCTTTCTGGCTTTCCTTCATTCTGTCGTTTGTAGGAGGCACCAACACGCACGGACTCTAGGGAAAGGCGGGCAGGGAGGAATTACCACCAGGACCTCTATGCCCAGAAACAACAAGAGAAGAACCCGGAAGCAGGAGTGAGGAGAATTGGAACTTCTAAGCATTTGCTGGGCACCTTAACTTCTTTCCTAACCTGCCTTCAAGATGGGTTGCCTGAGTAATCACCATTGAAGAGGAATAAATAACAGGAGAAAAGCTCTGTTTAAGATGAGAGGCTAACTAGGTCCAACAACATGAAATATGAAGATGAAGCTAACCAAGGATAGCATGAGTGTAAAGGAATGAGAAAGGTTCATAAGACACCAAAAGTTGAAGACGGGAATCATGTCTTAGTCATCATTATAAGTACCTCGTCTAATCTTCTCCATAAAGTCAATGTTTCAAGGATTGGTTAAAGAATAACACCAACAATATCAAGAGTGAAAGATGAATCACCACTGGAAATCAGAAAGAACAATGGAAAGGTTTTCATACATCATATCAGTTCCCTGGGCTTACAATAATTATCTGCAGTAGTCATTGTGACACGCTCTCAACAAGTAGCATATTACTAAATCTTGCTAATCCTTTTTATACAAACTCTCATATATGAATTTTAATAAACAAATCCATAGCTACTGTTAGTTGAACCCCTAATTATCCCATATTTAGAATCTTATCAATATTTTATTACATTCCAGCAAACTCTTGATGCAAATGGAATTGGCTTTATAAATAGCCTACATATACTAGCAGGGGCTCCCACATAGCTTTCTAATAAGATACAAACTCCCTCTTCTATTATGGATTCCAAATTGCCAATTTTACCTTTTTTTCTGAGAAAATTACTTTTTCTGAATCGTTTTGGCACTGTCAGCACCTTGTATTAAAAAGAAATATCACACAAATATTACCATCCTACTTTTGCAAGAATGTTGTTGAAGATGCAGTAACCCTCTCATTTTTCCCTGACCTGTCATTAGGAAATTTTTGTTACTCTTGAGCAGCTGATCTATTTTTACCCAAGATACATTGTGAACACTATTAATGCTTGTTTCTTCTTTGTTTTAGGTAACTCCTTAGTTCACCTGCAGCAACTGCTAAGAGCCTTATCATGGGCATTTTTTTACATACACCAACTTTACTCTTACTTTTATTTTCATGTCCTCATGTCTCTTTTACGTAAAATTCTTCACCCATTTACTTAATCCTATTACTAACTGTTTATTTTGTTAACCTGCCTCAAATTCTTTGTAGATCAACAGATGAGGACAGTGATATTTTATAGGAGTGTCTGGAGTCTGGGGCTGGCTCATGTTAGCTGGTGAGAGTAGACTGGCTGCATCTCTTCCAAACTCTTAAGTTCAGTGACTCCACTTCAGTGGCCTGAAATCAGCCAGAGTGGTAGTATTCACTCCACCTATATTGGCAAATGTCATAAATTAGGTGTTTTCCCCTCCTAAGAGTCAGTTTACTAACATACCACTGGTGTGTTTATTGATTTCGATTCCAAATTTCAGAGACACTGTAGGAATCATCACATTTAACTAGATTCCTATCCATGCTGCCCTAAAAAAGCCTGAGCTATTTAATAATATTCTAAAAGACTAGTAAAACTACCCAGCTGAACCTGGTTCAAATGGCAGAATCATCAATAAATTAGGTGACTGTTTTAATTCACTAAGTTTTAGAGTATTTTAACACAAAAGATAACAGAAATAGCCCTACTGTGCTTAAATTCTTAAACTCCCCCCATTTCCAATGATGTGTTTATATTAAAACCAAAGGTCTTTCTTCTTGTCCTCTAAAACAGCATTTTAATGATTTCCAAACAAGTTTTTCTTAATATTTTGCCATTGGTTTTTCATGCCTTTGTACTTCTGTGTTTATACTTCCTAATGACACCTTTCTTCTTCTTTGCTGGTCATTGTTTCTTAAATGTGTTACTCCTAACCTCAATCCTTTTTGCTCTGCTATTCTTATGTGGCTCCAACCAACACTATAAATACACATCTCTCACTTCTGCTTCCTTCATTCATGTTTCTATATTTTTGACAGGATGCTACTCCTTAGCCATTACCTGATCTAGTGAGCAGCACTAACTCTCTATTGACAGTAGGGCAAAAAGGCTCAACACATTTCTGCCTTGGCTGCATCTTGCTAAGAAAATGAGTTCCAAATTAGGATGAAGGAAGAAACCTGGAAAAAAAAATTCTGAAATGGCTGTATGGAAATAAAAATCCAAGCCAATATATTGGTGAGTGAAAGAATAAATGGGAAGGAAAAAAATGAAGAGGAATTTCAAATGCTGGTTCCACAGACCACATATAAAGTTCCCATGTAAGTGAAATCAAAGCTAGAGAAGCAGATTAATGTTCCAACAAACATTTAGAAGTTCTATAAGAATTTAACAATACTGAAGAATGAAATAATAGCTGATAAGCATATCAATATTTGATGACTCTTTGAATAGCTATAAATCTGATATAATCTGTCAGAAATATGCTTTCTTCCTGTGTTTTCCTGATGAAAGCAATGATGAACCTAACCAGATTCATCCAACCCTAATTAAACGTTATTATTGATAACCCATGAAAAGACCAAAAAATACTGCTAGAAAAAAAATAATCACTAGAGATGATAAAATTAGGGGCTATCTCTTACAAACTATTAAATTATTGGTACAGTGCCTGACATACAAGAACAAAACATACTTCTGAATAAAAATCTCAATAAACAAAAAGGTGAAGCATAGATAGTACATTCATTCTTCCTTTGAAGCTTTGAGAGAGAAACTAGATATGAACAAATAAAGAAAGATGTGGTGATTACACAGATACTAAAGGAATAATTTATTTTTCTGGATCATAGATGATGATATACAAATTTGGGGCTCTTGATTAGGAAGAACATGATTTCCTAGAAATCTACAGTTTTACTCAAAAAGGTATGAAACAGGAAATGAAAGGGACACAAGAAAATATTCTTGTGGTAAAGACACCAAAAAAAAAAAAAAAAAAAGAAGAAGAGAGGGAGAGAGAAAAACAGATAGAGGGAATAGAGCAAACTTTGAACTATTTCTGCTTCCCCAAAATAGTCATCTTTAGGAGGCTAATGATGCAACAAGATGAAGTAAAGGCACATTAACTATGAATACTTGGAAGTGCACAGCTGAATAGAACCCTCCTTTAATACATCGGCTTAAACTATATGGGCTCACTTTTAAAAATACAAAAAAAATTATGTCACCTGCACATATTATGAAAATGTGCTACTGGCAGAACATACTAAGTCCTAAAACAGGTATACTATCAACGCCTACACATGTGAAAATGTCATTAACTGATTATTGTTTTGGAACCATGATCTTTCAGATGCCAGAAAAGCTATAGCTGTACTCCTAGAATTCATCCAGGAAACTCAGAGCCAGAGCTCTCTTGTGAATGAACAACAGATTCTCAGACAAAAAGAATATGTTGCACAATCTAATTCCATGGCACGTCAATAGCCCAGCTAATTAACAGTCCGAGATCTTCCAGGAAAATACTAAATTACATTTCAGGTACTCCACATGAAAGCTCATAACCATTCTCCACTTGCATCCTTTCACCAATTTCTACCCACCCTTCGGATTACTGTCTAAAATTTCTATTCTTGTGTAATGATTTGTCTCCATCGCTAGATCATAAACTCAGAAGGCAAAGAATGGATCTGTCTTGCTTGGCAAACCATACATGTGAAACATATTTTTGTTCAATAAAAGACTGTATGAATACTAATCTTAAATACAGTGACTTTCAAAAAAAGAAACACTATAACCAACTGCCAAAAGAATGGGTTTATCCTCCCTTCCTACTGCCTAATATACATGAGCTAATGACAAAGCCTTATTTCCAAATTCCTATTACCATCTAAACCTGCATAGAAAAGCTTTCTTTCTAAAGGCACAATTAAACTTCTAAATTTTATTGGAATTTCAGTAGTAATCCAAAAATTCATGTAGACTTCCAAATTTATTCAGAGTCAACAGGTCTTTAGACATTGTCTTTTCCAATTACATTCAAGTTCAATAATGAAGTCTATCTTCCACATATACTCTTCTCAAAATATATATTTTAATTCTTATACATTTTCAGTTATCTCAGATGTGCTTCCACATAGATTAAATGCTGATGAGTAATAGTCTTTCCTTAAAATGTATTCTATTCTTAATAATAGTTGTTGATATCAAGAAAATAAGAGGAGGCTGGGCCCATAGTCAGAGCTATAGAAAAACAGATACAGACTAACAAAATAAACTTCCAACTCTTCCATAGTAATGATATTTTAAAAATTCAAACAAAATGTCACATAGTCTAATTCATATATGACCATCACTGGTAAATTTATCATTAATCCATAGCAAATGTTTAGAATGAATTAACAAAGAGGTGGTTTATAAGCATTAACATAATCATCCAAGAGCCAAAAAGCTCCTAGCATTAAAAAAAAAA
>NW_006439717.1:5987722-5999546 GCF_000325575.1 Pteropus alecto
CCCTAGCATTAAAAAAAAAAAAAAAAAAAGCAAGGCAAGCTTTCTATCATTGTTTTGATAGAAGAAATGCTTTATGACTTCAATTTTAATAAAGTACCTGACCAAGTCTTCCATGAAATTCTCAAGTGTAAAGGAAGACAAGATGGGGGAATAACAACTGGTTGAAAACCAGCAAACAATGCAAATAAGGTCCACAGAAGGAGGTTGAGTAGCATAAGACCCAATATAGTTGATTATATTGGGTCTTATGCTACTCAACATAATTATTAATGTTTAATACAAAACACATACTTCATTTACAGATTAAACAAAACTGTTTTTATCTGATGCTAATATATAGGATCACTAAATTAGATTTTTAAACCTCTATGGAAGAGAATAACAAGCCAAAGTTAATTAGGTGAAATTTAGCATACTTAGATTTTTTAAAATACATTAACTACACACAAACAATTGCACCTGAAAAAGTACAAGATGAAGAACATTTTGTTTAATAGAAAATACATGAAAATGGTTTAGGTTTCAGTTGCCTACAGTCTTAATAAGGGGGGGTAATACATTGTTGACAAATTGAAAGTTCACTTCTGGCATCACAACTTGAAAAGAATAGAAAAAAATTTAGGAAAGCAAAAAGTCCAAAAAGCATGCCAAATAAAAGGAACAACTGAAGTAACTAAATGTACTTAAACCTGTAAAAAAAAAAAAATCAATAAGATTATGATGGGACTCTTAAAATACATAAAAGGTTACAATGTAAAAAGAAGAAATATCTTTATGGGCTTAAGACAAATAACTAGCATTATGCCGATGTTAGAGGAAAAGATTTTAATTGTTTTATAAAAAATGCGCTATATAAATATGGAAAGACTCAATTTTGATATAGTAAACATCATGAGAAGTACTGCAACAAAGAATGGGTATGGGAGATTGAACCTAGCGATCTCTGGTGTCACTATTAATGCTATTATCCTAAACAAAAAAGTAACAAAAGTTAAAGGAAAACAATAGTATTCATTTGAGGAAGAGGAGAAAAAAAGGAAATAAATATCTAGAGAGAGCTGACAAATGGGAGATATTTGGTTATATTAGCTAGAAACTAAACTTCAAGTAAAAATATATGAGGTATATGTAACAAAACAATTTTAACTAGAACAGTATCGTAATAAACAAAGAGAAAAAAAAAATGAGGTTAACTAGGACAATCTACCCTAGTAGCACGTAAATATAGACAAGAAAACTGGAACAAAAAATAATATTGTAGTCATAGCTATGACTAGGTTAGTCCAATTAAGTTATAGGCTGAAAATTCTTATACATGAAGCCCAGGATAAAAATAATGGTTTGATTTAGAAGGATAATTAGTCTAAAGCAGTACAAAGTTCCATAAGATTAACCCAAAAGGCAAAATAGAAGAAATTTAATGAAATACACATGTGTATGTGTGGGTTCGCATGCACACGTGTAATCACAAAATGGGAAATAACTAGTTGAGACGAAAAAAGGAGTAAAAATCATTCTGAGGCTTATAATTAAACACATAAGAGATACATTAAATGAATTATGAAGAATTAGTCCTCAAATGGTTACCATGTGCCAGGTGGGTACCAAATTTATCAGGGGATCACTCTGTAAGTTATATAAATGTCTAACCACTATGCTGTACACCGAAACTAATATAATATTGAATGTAACTGTAATTAAAAAAATTTTAAAACCTTTTTAATGGTTACCATGGCTATACTACTAGTGATTATTAAAATAAGTAAAATTACTCTAAAAAGTATGAACAAAAAGCAAAAAATTAAAAGTAAAGAATTAGCAAAATGAGGGCATAAGGAATAAGAAAATTATTTGTTATTTATAGAAACATTTAAAATCGTTGCCAAAATTTTAGTTTACATTAGAAAACTAAATTAACACGCTATTGTTAATTCAGTTTGACTGATAAATGAAGGACCCTGTTTCTCAGTCCTTGTTTTGAAGAAAAGTAAGGTGCTACTAATATTTGTGACATTTAAGTTTAAAGCAAAAACTGGTAACACAAATATGTAAAATAACAATTACTTTTTCCATCATTTACTGTTTAAAACAAGACTTCTCCATTAACTTTTTGCAAGATGTACTTATGCAACTATTCTGAAAACTACATGAAAATATAGACAAACATTTTAATAGTTCAGCCCAAATAGTTAAGGAATCAACCAAAGTAATTTCTAAAGAGTTTCTTCAGAACAAACTTTTTTTCTTAATTAAAGAACTTTACTTTCAAAGCTAAATGATCTAAGAAAATAAATATAAAAGGTATTAACAAAGTCAAATGCTCTATTTCATTCAATTGACTCCATATTTTAGTCTCCCAGCTTTCTGTGTTATCCTTTCATCATTCCAGATATTAAAGGCATTAGACCTCAAAGGATGGGAAAGGTACACTGGAGACCCTATGATAGGAGAACCTTTGTAGCTCCTCCACATTTCATCTCAAGACTTTAGTTTTGTCCACTAAATTACCAGGCTGAAAGAAGATAGAAGATGCTTCCCTAGAAATCTGTTTTAGAGGTGAAATGGGGGGAAAAAAGCTAATTCACCAATAACTATCTTAAATCACTTAATAGCTTAACTACAAGCTGTCAAGTAAGAATTTCAAGCTTCTGTTTTACTCATGTTTTGTTTAAAAGGCTTCACAGTAGTTTCCAAAGATACTTTCCTCCTCTTAATCAACTCATTAAATAGATCTGGATTTAAGTCATACACATCTAAAAACATATGTTCTTAAAAGGTCTGTCTAATTTTGCCTGTGCATGTGAGTATGCATTAGAACTCAGAGGTATTTTAATCTTCTTGATGGGGGAGGGGGAGTGGGAGTGGGCAAGAGGAAGTGAAGAAAAGGAGAAAATACCAACTGTTAACACTGAACTCCACAGTAAAATTTTCAGTCACCTGGAACTATTCTGAAAACATTTTAAGAAATCAGGCATATATAAGTCCATGACTACTCATACACATGTATCCAAAAATATTTTTTTGGAAGCCCACTCTATCTAGCTCTGAAAATAGACGATTGATGTGTTTCTTAAATACAAGAATCCAGCAACAGCTACAATGGAGACAATCTGATGATCCAAAGTGATCTTCCATCACTCTAACATGCACGAGGCAAAGACTGTTAAACTAAAAATCTTATTACTTGAAAAACACATTTAATAGAAAAGAAATTTAAAAAAAAAAAAAAAGAAATACCCTAGACTTTTCTGGTTTCTGTACCTTGGCTTATAATTCCTTCTACCTAGAAGATATTCCTTCGCTTATAGGAATATGAAATAAAAGAGAAGCCCAAATGTCATTTCTTCCGTGACATGTTCTTCCATCCTCAGAGTAAGAATCTCTCTTACCTTGACCTGCTCATGTCATGCTAACTCATTTATGACATTGATTCTTGTACCAAAGTTATATTTTATATGTTATTTTTACATATTGATAAAACTGTTATCAGTTGGGGAAAATACATATATATTCTAGTCACCATATATATTGGTGACAGGGACATTTTTCTACCTAACACAGTGCCTTGGATTATAACGCATGAGGAAATGTTTTTGAGTGAGCTCAACTGTAGGGTTTAGAAAAATATAGGAAGATTTCACTCATTTATTCCAACACATACTGAGCAACTCAGCCAAGATGTCATGCTTTGATTGAAAAGAATACCATGCTTATCTAAGCACTTCAAATTTAAAGAAAATAAACTGAAGGTTGGAAAAGAATGAACCAAAGATAGGTTTAGCTCTAAATTCTATAAGGCTATATACCTTATAGGGAAAATCAATGATACTTTTCATGAAAAATATACTATCAGATATATAGAGATATTACCTAATGACAGAAGATAAAAAGAGGCTGGACTAGCATAGTAATTAGCAGAAAATACAGGAGTGTCTGACTTTCTGACATGGTTACAAACACACCTCTTCCATGCTGAAGAGTCAGAAATGAAGTGTCATATGGGCTGCAACTTGAAATGGTTCTAAAAATGTGTGTGTGGTGTTCATTATAATATTCTTGCAACTTTTCTATAAGATTGAAGTTCTTGAAAATAAAAAGTTAAAAAATATCTCTTACGATACCTAAAACACAATCTGACTCTACACTCTCATTAGTGAAGGTTGTAAAAGAAAAAGGAAAAGTCCTAAAAATACATACTTCTATGTTGAGACTGGTGGAAAGAGTAAGTTTTGCTTCTTTCTGGAGAGTAGCTTCTGCTACTGACACTGGAGCCAGATCTGCTGTGTGGAGAATCCTTTCGGCCTATAGGCGAGTCTCTGAAAAAAGGAGTTTCTCTTTTATGAGGAGATCGGTCTCTTACATAATGAGAAGAGTAGAAACTTTTTCTTCTAATGCCATCTCTCATGTCCCTTTGAAGAGAAAATGAAATAAAGTTAATTATATCCTGTACTCTATGTATAAAACACAAATGGCAAAAGTTCTGATTAGAAGCTACTCTGCATTATCTTCGTTCCCTTTTTCTAAAACCACCTAACTTCTGAAGTCAGTTCATAAAATAAAACTTCATCAATGACATATGCTTTAGAATGTACCATTTTTTCAGTTTGGGATAGAACCAGATGGTTACAGAGGTTACTTTATTCTAAGCAAGCACAGAAATTTTTAAATGTGTAAGACATATAGTCATATAGTCTTTACTTTTGTTTGCCATTAACAAAATACCACAGAGCTATCATACTCTCAGACCCCTAGAGGACACCAAAAACTTCCCAAGTGAGATATTTCATGGCCTATTATCCCCTTCTAAATACAGTATATACTGATTTTCAAATGGTGTGATTTTGCCCCCCATGACAATTTGGCAACATCTACAGATATTTTTGTAGTCACAACCGCTGACGCTACTAAAATCCTACAATGCCCAGGACAGCTCCTATTCTCATACAACAAAAAAACTATCTAACTCAAAATGTTAATAATGTCAAGATTGAGAAATCCTGATATACATCTATTAAATCCTTGCTCTCTGAATTTGTATCGTTAGTATATACTTTGTTGCCCATCTCTAAATACCAACTTTTATAAGTCACCTCTACTTTTACAAATTAAGTTTATTTAGCAATGCCAACTCAAAGCAGAAAGCCCAGGTAGTAAAACTTTATAAAGTAAAATCATCTTTAAAATATCAAAGCAAAGCAAAAATTTTAAATGAAGCTATCAAGACAAGCCTCGATTTAAAAGAACACTTGGGGTCAAACAGGTTTAAATTGAAGATTAAGTAAATGTAACTCCATATTAAAATTTAAAAACCTTAAATTTCAGACAGAAGCATGCTAAGACAAAATAATGACATAAAATTTCAACTGCTCAACAAATAATTTCCGCATATTGACTGGCAGTCCCCAATATATTATATAATAAGTAGGTTGTTGTCATAAGCTAATTAATACCCAAAATATACTACTGTTACAGATACACTTAAGTTTCTCTGGGAAAAAGCAGGAAACAGCTAAAACTCATTTATGATGAATGAAATCAGAAAAATACTAATACTAAAATAAAGCACTAAAGAAACTCTAATATATTCAAGTTCAATTACTAAAACTACAGGAATCATATCAACATCACTGAGAGCCAGAGTGGCTATATAAGTATAACATGTTTTAGGAACTGTACTACGTGCTAGGGACAAAATCGTGAACCAAATGTATGCAGTCTCTCCCACCATGGAACTCTCAGCCTTTTAGGAAAGGCTGATATTTAAAAATAAAATAAAATAAAACGTGAATGCAATGAAGAGTGTACGCAGGGAGACTAATTAGGAGCCTACTCAGTCCAAGCAAGAGAAAGTGGTAGCTTTAGGTAAGGCAGGAGCAGGAGAGGGGTCATAAATTTCACATGCACAAGAACACACCTTGGTAGACTCAATGGGACATGGTTAAGTATTTGATGAGACTAGTAAGTGTGAGTGACAGGGAACATCAAGCTGATTCCCTGAATTCTGGCATGATGGATTACTGAAGTGAGAAAAATACATTTGAAAAATAGGTATAGGGTGGGGATCCACATTTTAGACTCGGAATGTTAAATTTGAAGTGCCCATGTAGCATCTTGCTAGGCACCTAGATACTAATGACAAGATCAAGAGAGATTTTTTATTATAACCACAAATTTGTCTCAAAGTAGGCAGTGTTTAAATCCTTAAATATGGATGAAAACAAAGGATAAAAAGAATAGAGGGCCCAGAACCTAGAACACTACCACAAGGAGAGAGAAAAGGGCTAAGAAGAATGAAAGAATGGCCACAGAAACATGAGAGAAACTGGTGAGTAAGTTATCAGGGAAGCCAAGAAAAGAGTGCTCCAAGAAAGAGAATAAAGGTTTCTTACACTGAAATTGAGTTCTTATGTTAACTTACTTTGGGGATGAAGAGCAGGCCCACATTGAGAGGAAAGGTTACCTACTTTCTCTGCGGGGAAAGACGAAATGCTGAACTACAGTTTGGTAATCCTGACACCAGATGGCGGTAAAATCACAAGAGCACAGTTCACAACTACCTACCAGAGTGGCCTGGGTGGCAAGATAGCTTGGGGAAAAATACATGTCAGATTTTAATATCGCAGTATGTCTCTCCTCTCTTTCATATCAACCTCTCCTACTGCCCATGATATTAAGCAAAAACATCTCAATAGGTATCATCTGTGGTAAGCATCCTCTTTGATATAGTGGTAATATTAGCCTTGTCATTTATTCATATTTGTGCACATATATTTTTTCATATCTCTATTTCCAGCTCTATACCTGTATCTCAATATGTGAAAGGAACTATGGGGAATTACCCTGACTCTGAAGAAGCATGGTATCTAATTGGGAGAATGGGGCATAAATAAATGTTCCAGAAGGCTGGTACTGTAATTCAGAAAATAAATGTATATTAATAGATGAAAACTAACCTAGTTATCTTTAAGATGAAACTCAGAACAACAATGTTTAACAGAAATACAATTGAGTCACAAATATAGTAATCATTTTTGGAAAGTAAAGAGAAATAGGTGAAATTAATTTTAGTAATATTTACTTCACCCAGTATATTCAAATTAACATGCAATCAATATTAAAAATTTTAGTGAATTTTTTTTATCTTAAAACTTGAAAATCCAGTGTGTATTTTATACTTACAGAACATCTTAGTATGAACCAGCCATATTTCAAGTGCATTTAGCTAGTGGCTCCCATTTTGGCAGTACAGATTTATATGGTAGAAAAAGCATTCTGAGCTTCAAGAAAAAGCAAAGGGTATCATGCGAACAAGAATAGAAATAATCGGGACAGTGAAAAAAAATTAAAAAGCAGTAACTAAAAAGCAAAAGAAGGAAATTTTTTAAAGGGAAAAGAAAGTAATATCACCTTCTGCAGAAGCTGGAAGAGACATCTGTATTTAACATCTAGGAGTCATGTGACTAGTTAGTGGGCTGTCCTGCAAAGCTTACCAAAACAGGTAAGAAATTAAGATATTTTTACTAAAAAAAGTTAAGCCATTACTTTTCTGACAAAAAAAAAAAAATCTGGCAAAAGGAAGAAGGGAGAGAACTGGGACAATATTTTGAAGGAAGGGGCTTAATTGATCAGAAGTTGAGGAAAAAGACTAATTTCCTGTAGGAGACACTGATAATCTAAGACACAAGAATATTAACTGATAAAGGAGCCAAAAATTAACAGGAGAAATGTCTGTCTTGTCTATCTGACTTGCTCCACTCAACACAATACCCTCTAGGCCTACTCATGTTGTCACAGATGGTAAAATTTCATTCTTTTTTCATGACTGAGTAATATTCCATTGTATATATGTACCACCTCTTCTTTATCCATTCATCCCCTGATGGACATCCAGGTTGCCTCCATAACTTGGCCACTGTAAATAATGCTGCAATGGACATATGGATGCACATATCCCTCCAAAGTAATGTTTTGAGTTTCTTCAGATAAATACCTAGAAGTGGTATTACTGGGTCCTTCTTTGCCTCTTGTTATAGCCTTTGTTTTAAAGTCTATTTTGTCTGGTATAAGTATTGCTACCCCAACTTTTTGTTTGTTTTCATTTTCATGAAATACCTTTTTCCATCTCTTAACTTTCAGCTGGTGTCTCTTTCGATCTTAAGTGAGTCTACTGTAGGCAGCATATGTAAGGATCTTATTTTCTTATCCATTCAGCCACCCTATGCCTTTTGATTGGAGCAGTTAATCCATTTCCATTTAAAGTAATTGTTGATAGATATGTAGTTATCGTCATTTTATCATTCACATTTTTATCTTCTTCTTAAAGAAGTCCCTTTAACATTTCTTCTAATACTGGTTTAGTGCTGATGAACTCCTTTAGCTTTTTCTTGTCTGGGAAGCTCTACATCTGTTTGATTCTAAAAGATAGCTTTGCTGAGTAGAATAATCTTGGTTGTAGGTCCTTGCTTTTCATTACTTTGAATATTTCCTGTCAATCCCTTCTGGCCTGCAAAGTTTCTGTTGAGAAATCTACTGACACTCTCATGGGGGCTCCCTTGCATGTAACTGCCTTTCTCTTGCTCCTTTTAAGATACTTGCCTTTAACCTTTGGTATTTAAAATTTTTTTCTTCCATTATTATTTATGACAAACAGGTAATAATGGATAGTCAAAGGCTTAGATTTTTTTTTAAATGAATATGGCAAGAATAAACTGAGCAACCTTATACCTTAACCTTACATCTAAATAAAATGCTTTCATAGATTTACTTCTAATTCTTTGGCACAATAACCGATGAGTGCAATAAGTCTTTAAAGCATATAATTCATCAGAAAATCAATAATGCTTTAATTATTAAACTTATTCCTAGCAAATGTAGTAGGAAGTTTTTCCTTTCTTTTCAGATTATTTCCATAACATGATTGTACTACTTTTATAATGTTAACTTTTAAAATTTACTGTAATAAGAAATTAGTGTTTAAGCTATTTTTTTCATTTCTAGTACCTACTCAAGGAGAAGACCAAACATTGCACATTTATTAAATAAATCACTTTAACTATTATGAACTTACAAAACTAAATATTTTCCCTGATATGTCAATACTCTCTCAAGTTCCTTATTTTAGATTTTAAAGATAATTGATCTTCCACTGTTTAATGCTACCTTTCCCCACTTCACTACCCTCCCCCAACACCAACTTCCAACCCAATAAGAAATCTCAATAGCTAATATTCTCCCTAGTAATTAAGTAGCTGTATTATATATTTCAGAAAAGAAAAGCAACCTATAGAAACAGCTCACTAATGCTTAACTGTACTCATGTGACTGATATAGCTATTATTACTGCTCTGAGATGCTGATCTTCCGAACACAAAAACCTGCTTACCCAAATTATGAACAAGAAAAATACTCAAAATATATGTAAGAATAAAAAAGGCTTCTACTAAATGAGGCTCATCACTATATTACTGGTTCTCAGATAACAGTGATTTTGCTCCTAGGGGCCATGTGGCAATCGATGTGTGAAGATATGACATTTTTGACTCTCACAACTGAGGGGTACTACTAGCATCTTGTGGGTAGAGGTCAGGGATGCTACTAAACATCCTCCAGTGCACAGAGAAGGCCCTCACAGTAAAGAACTATCCAGCTCAAAATGCCAATAGTATCAAAGTTCAGAAACCCTGATATAAATAGATAGGAGGACACAAACACACCCTCTCATAAATTTAATCAGTTTGAGAAATATGTAGAAATGTTCTAGAGCTTTCTTGGAACGATTTATCAATTCTAAAATGTTATTAAAATTTCTTCAACTCTCCTAAACATTCAAATTATGTTACATTTTCAAGTAAAATATTTTCAAACTTTTATTTCATATATAGTCCAATACTTAATAGCACAGGCTCTAGAACAAATCAGTCAGAGTTTAAATCCTGGCTCCATCATTTGTTTACTATGGGAAAGGTTTGATAGTTACTTAACCTCTCTGTGCCCATTTCCTTACTTGTAAAATGGGAATGATAAATTAAGAGGGATAATGGCTACCAACGCATAGAATAAGTACTTTAAATCAAACTTTAAGAATAAAATAAAAAAGTTTAAAAACACTAAAAATAACAAGTGTTGACGAGGATGTGAAACAACTAGAATTTACACACCTTGCTGATGGCAATATAAATGGGTACAAAGCTGCTAGTTTAATCCAAAAAGCATTACGTGAACATCATCATCAGTCACCAATCACATTACATCTTTCGAAGTCTTTTGGACTAGTCACCATGCATCTGTTAAACATGTAGTTTTACTGTCTTCTTGTCTCACATGATAAACCCCAAAATGGATAACTGAAAGGGAACTGGCCAACAGAGACAAAAGTGCTGCCAAGAAACGAAATATGATAATGGTAAAAGTGAAATCAAATTGAACACAAATGGAATTATAAAAGAAATAGCTGACCATGGGAATGTTGACAACGTTGCTGCCATTCAAAAGACCCTAGACATGCAGCCCGAGAAAATTAATGAAAGAAAACTTATTGACATAAAGGACAAAAGTGATTATGACCAAAAGGATGAAGATGTCCCACAGGAAGAGAGGCTAACAAAAAACTTCACCTTAAAGGAACTCTCAGAGATACTTCATGACAATAAACAAGCAAAGGATAAAATGCTGGAAACTGATCCAAACTTAGGACAGAGTATGACAATTCACCAAGTTATAAAAAAGATGTTTGTACTCGGAAGAAACGTGGCAGAGTGAGAGACATCCCCATTTCTCTCCCCTTGAAACAACAATAAGGTGAACATCTAAAACTCAACAAAAAACACCCGAACTGCACACTAGCACATCTGAGCATGGGATGTGTGCATAAGAGCTATCACAGGAACTGAAAAAACAACTAGATAAGCAGAATGAATTCTTTAGCAAGGAGACTGAAACCCTCAAAAAGAACAGAATAGACCTTCTGGAGATAAAGAACGCACTGCAAGAGTTGAAAAATGAAATAACAAACTTGGGAAATAGAGTCGATCAAATGGAGGAAAGGATGAGTGACATTGAAGATAGAAATCTAGAAATAAATCAGAAAGAAGAAGAGAGAAACCGAAGTATGAAAATTAATGAAAGAGAAATACAAGAACTAGCTGACATCATCAGGAGGGGAAACATAAGAATAATGGGCACTACTGAAGGCAAGGAAAAGGAGCCAAGACTAGAAGGAATTTTCAGACAAATAGTTGATGAGAATTTCCCAAATCTAAGGAGCGAGCTGGAGCTTGGAATTCAAGAATTCAACAGAACACCCAATTATCTCAACCCAAAAAGGCCTTCACCAAGACACATTGTATTGAAGTTATCAAAAATCAAAAACAAAGATAGAATTCTTAGGGCAGCCAGGGAGAAGAAAACAGTAACTTATAAAGGAAAACCCATGAGATTATCATCGGACTTCTCAGCACAGATCTTACAAGCCAGAAAGGAATGGAATCACATATTTAAACTATTAAGTGAAAGGAACTGCCAGCCTATAATAATGTATCCAGCTAAGCTCTCCTTTAGATATGAAGGAGAAATTAAGACCTCTCTAGACATAGAAAATTTGAGGGAATTCTCCACTACGAGGCTTGCACTACAGGAAATACTGAAAGGGGGTCAGCTCACCTAAAACGAAATGACAAAAAAAAAAAATAATTCGGAGTAAGGTGACTAGCAGACAGATAGAGGCAGAGGAGTGCAACTCTCACTAAGACAAGGCATTATAAGCTTAAACAATGAAAAGAGATATGCTATAGCAAGATAGTAATGAATGTTCAGCATACATAGGGAA
>NW_006439717.1:6002193-6003278 GCF_000325575.1 Pteropus alecto
AATATGGAGGTTTGTTTCAAAACTAAGAATTGACCTACCATATGATCCAGCAATCCCTCTACTGGATATTTACCCCAAAGCCTTGAAAACCATATCCAAAAAGATATTTGCACACCAATGTTCATAGCAGCATTATTCACAGTGGCCAGGGCATGGAAGCAACCCAAGTGTCCTACAATAGACGATTGGATAAAGAAGCTGTAGCACATATATACAATGAACGATTATTACTCAGCCATAAGAAGAGATGAAATACTGCCATTTGCAACAACATGGATGGACCTCTAGATAATCATGCTAAGCGAAATAAGTCAGACAGAAAAAGTTGAAAATCACATGATATCACTTATATGTGGGATATAAACCTAAAAGCAACAAATGAACAGGACAAACAGCGACTCATGGACATGATCTATAGACCAGTGGTTACCAGAGGGTAGGGAGGAGCAGGGAGGTAGACAGGGAAAAGGCACTCAAATATGTGGTGACAGAAATGTAACTATGGGAGATGAACACACAGTGTAGATATATATATATACCTTACTGTTAAAGTGCACAGCTGAAACTTATTGGATTTCGTTAACCAATGTCACCACAAAAAAAATTAAATAAATTTTAAAAACTTAAAAAGAGAGGGTTAATTGCTTTAGATTACAGTACAAACACTGACAGTGAATTAAATTTATTGTTTTTTCTGAATTTTCATTAACATTTTTGTGAAAAGATGTGAAACATTTTTATGATTAAAAAAAAAAAATAAGGAAACTCATGCCATTGCATTGTAACCACTAAAATCAACTCTGTCTTCCCTGCGACCAGAATAAACTACCATGAAGAATCTGCGCAGAAAAACAAGGTGCACACGTATGTGCATGCATGACCTTCTGTCAAACATTTTTGTGATTAATACATTGAAAATTGGAAAAAAAAGAAAAAAAAATGTTTTTTCCACATCTTAAGTTATATAAGATGTCAAGCACTACTCAAACCACTCTTGATAAGTTTTTTACAAAGAAATAAAACTCTTTAATTCTCAATGTTTTTTATACAGCATACTAAATGAATATTAGCTTCATCTTTTTTTT